>NC_073391.1:25713554-26017304 GCF_028641065.1 Leucoraja erinaceus | reverse complement strand
CTGCAATCTAAGGTTTTCAAATCAACTTCTATGCCACTCCGTTGGAGAGACGATGCTTGGTTTGTGACATAACTGGACAATTCATACACTTATGTTTTATCAGCAAAGATGTTCAAAATCACTATTACAGAATTCTCAACATTGTTTGAGAAGCAAAGATTTGCAGTGCCCAATACTAAGAAGCTGGGATCACAATAATGGACATGAGAAAAAATATGCTTCTTTGCTGGCAGCAATAAAAAATTATCATACTGATATGATGTTCCTCAGCTGTCAACAGAGCTGCGATAACGTTGTTTGATGATTACTTTCCCATGAATGTTAAACAGCTGGCACTGCAGAGGGAAAGAAGCTTATCAGCACCTAATACTGATCTCTAATTCCTGCCCTTCTTGAACTATCCATTTTCCAACAGCATTAACTGGCAAATTTACATCCAGTGTTAATGCTGCTAAAGAGGACAGGGGATGAAGAGTAAATGACAGCAGTGTAATGAGGACAGCTTTTTTCTCCTTCCCTTTAATGGATGCTGATTTGCACAATGGTCTGTGAGCTAATATTGAGAGCCTACCTGAGCCGGTGCTAACTTAACTGACTAAGGCTTTTATGATAGTCCAAAGCCATGCTAAAAATGTACTTTTGCACTATACTCACTTTCAAAGCATAAATCAAATTACATTATAAAAGGAGAAACATGGTTTAAAAATATCAATAGAATTAAAACGTCAGTTAAAATAACGCAAGCATGCAATTAGTATTCATAACACAAATATTTGTCCAACATATTCTTCATGTCTATTACTTTCAGAGAAAAATAGACAATACTGTGGCACAGCTAGCAGAGTGCTCGAGACCTGGGCTAGATCTTGACCTTGGCTACTGTCTGTGGGGAATTTGTACATTCTCCATGTGACCACCTGGGTTTCCTCACGATGCTTTGGTTTCTTCCTACGTCAAAGACGTGTGTTTGTAGGCTAATTGCCCCTAATGTGTTGGGAGTGGATGGGAAAGTGGGATAACATGCAACTAACGTGAACGGGTGATCGATGGTTGGCATGGACAAGCGGGCTGAAGGGCCTTTTCTATGCTGTATCTCTAAACTAAACTGCAAATGTATTTCAAGCTGTTCGCTTTTGATAAGATTTCATTCTGAGTTCTGATGGTGCATCTCACTAGGACTCTGGGTATCTCCTTTTATGTTCTCTGGCTGTCTATTGCCAGTATTTTGTGGGTAGAACTTTGTTTGAACAGATTTCCAATTCCTGCGGTTTCTCATTCACCTCTGATGTTCCCACTCATTGTAGTGCTGTCATACATCTTAAAACAATTGAACTAATCCTGGGAAATTTGTTCCTTTTAATCCTTTCCAAACTTGTGTTAAAATCTTCTACACTTCTATTGATTTCTAGAAGATATTAAGGCAGCTGGCGATACAGTCATTTAATCAGATTTTCTGGGCGACATGCTCGGAGCAGAATTTGAGCAACACAAATACTTGACACTGAGAACCCTCTGAGATTACTCCCAGCTGGCCTTATTTATCCATCTCCTGGAACATGCTGGACTGAAGGCTAGAATGTCTAGCAAGGAACTGCAGATGCTTGTTGACAAAAAAATTGGCACAAAGTGCTGGAGTAATTCTGGAGTAATGCTCGGCAGCACGGTGGCGCAGCGGTAGAGTTGCAGCCTTACAGTGCTTGCCACGTCAGAGATCCGAGTTGGATCCCGACTATGGGCGCTGTCTGTACAGAGTTAGTACGTTCTACACATGACTGCGTGGGTTTTCCCCGAGATCTTCGGTTTCCCACACTCCAAAGATGGTTTTCAGGTTAATTCGCTTGGTATTGTCCCTACTGTGTGTAGGTAAGATAATGTTAATGTGCGGGGGTCACTGGTCGGTGCGGACTCAGTGGGCCGAAGGGCTTGTTACCGCACTGTATCTCTAAAGTCAAATAAACTAATTCAAGGTGTTGGGCAGCATCACCGGAGGATAAGGATTGGTGAGGATTCACGTTGGGACCCTTATTCAGAATGATCTTCGGTTTCCTCCCGACACTCCAATAGAACACAGGTTTTCAGGTTGAAAAAAAGGTGTGAGACAAATGGGTTCTCATTTACGCGACATCATTTACCCGCCACAATGCACGACACGCTCGTCGTTATGCGCGCGTGATGTGCGCATGCCGTTCATTACACACACATGGTGTGCATTAAGTGCTCATGACGAGTGGTGGCATGGCAGTGCGGGCGCACGGAGTCCCAGGATGGTTCGGTGCGGACTCAGTGGCTGCAGCCAACAGAATATATAAACATAGAGACTGGTTTATATATATACACCAGAGGCACACATTATATGTATATTGTGGGAAGAATGGGGCCCATTCTTGGGCTGGTGGCTCAGTCACTCAAGCCTGTTGTGCTGGCAGCTCACTCACTCATGGCTGGTGGGCTGGCAGTGACTCACGGCTATTCCTTGAAATTCCATTTCAAGCAGGGTGCAAGGCCACTAAATTCAAGTGCAGTTTCTTACCACTTCAAGCAGGGTGCAAGGCCACTAAAGACAGCGAGTCGTGACCTCTGCCTTCCCCATCTTGCAGAGACTGAGCCATGCCCACACTTCTGGATTTTATAGTCCCTCCCCCCTCCCACCAGAAGGGGTGTGGCCTTCATGACATGATTGACAGGAGAGAGAATCTCAACATTTTTTAAACACTGATAACTCTTTTATTTTTCATCGATGGGAAAAATCCTCGGCACATGATGAGCAGAGGGGGACTGAGTAAGATCGCCAAAAATTTCAGCTGAACGTGGTACCTTTTTTTCTTAAATCAATATAATGCGTAAACAGGAAGTGGTCAAGATTAGACTTTATATAGAAAGCAAGGCAACTTTAATTCGGCAAGGCAACTTTAATTCGGCAAGGCAACTTTAATTCGGCAAGGCAACTTTAATTCGGCAAGGCAACTTTAATTAGGCAAGGCAACTTTAATTAGCAAGGCAACTTTAATTAGGCATGGCAACTTTAATTAGGCAAGGCAACTTTAATGAGGTAACACAGCTTTAGCATTTCCAAACCAAAGGCAACACAGCTTTAGCATTTCCAAACCAAAGGCACCACAACTTTAGCATTTCCAAACCACTCACAGTTTAGTAAACATGTGTTCAATGTTAATCACAGCTCAGACTGACTGAGAGACATGACCCTCTCGCCCGCCCATCTTGCAGAGACTGACTGAGGCACTCAACACTTCCGGGTTTTATAGTCCCTCCGGAAGGGGCGTGGCCTTCGGGAGTGAGAATCTCACCATTTTTTAAACACTAATAACTCTTTTATTTTTCATCGATGGGAAAAATCCTCTTGTCCTGTGCAGCGGAGGGGGACTATGAGTAAGATGGCCAAAAATCACAGCCGTAAGTGGCGGAGTTTTTTCTAATACATACATATATATATATACACACATATATATGTATATTTCTATATATGCACGCACCCATACATACACACAAAAAACAAACAATAGTAGTGCAATAATAGAATTGTGATGCCAGAGGAAGGAATGTAGGTAGAGGGGAGACATAGGTGCAAGTCTAGACATTTGAAACCAGCAAAAATCACAGATGGCTCAGAAGATTGTATGCCCTTAAAGGGCTGCGATCTGCATTTAACGTAATGTGGAGACATGAAGCCATTCAATCATTTGGCTAGGTTTTTGAAAAAATGGTTGACAGTGGTTCATGACTTCCATTCCCTTTACTACTGCCTCCAAAGAACACTGATACAGCAATGCTTTCCTGCCTTAATATGCATTGGTATCAAAAGCCATGACTTACACCACAGGATCAGCCAGGAATACTCATGTAATTACTGCTTTCTGCATAATACTGCTTTTTTTCTGATTGAGGGATTGAAGTCAAGGAAGAGCAGCAGAGCTGGTGGAGCTGCTGCCTCACAGCGTCGGAGACCCGGGTTGGACCCAAACTTTGGGTGCAGTCTGTGTGGAGTTTGCATATTCTCCCTGTGATAGCATGGGTTTCCTTAGAGTGCTATGGTTTCCTCCCACATCCCAAATATGGGAATCCCCCAACATCGGGAACATGTTTCATGCCTCTAGCGTGTCCAATCCCTTAATAATCTTACATGTTTCAATTAGATCCCCTCTCATCCTTCTAAATTCCAGAGTACATAAGCCCAGCCGTTCCATTCTATCAACATTTGACAGTCCCGCCATCCCAGGTATTAACCTCGTGAACCTACGCTGCCGTCCCTCAATAGCAAGAATGTCCTTCCTCAAATTTGGAGTCCAAAACTGTACACAATACTCCAGTAGCTTTTTTCATTGCCTGCTGTACCTGCATGCTTACTTTCAGTGAATGATGAACAAGGACCTCTAGATCTCTTTGTACTTCCCATTTTGCCAACTTGGCACCATTCAGATATTAATCTGCCTTCCTGTTTTTGCCACATTTATCCACATTAAACTGCATCTGCCATGCATCCGCCCACTCACCCAACCTGTCCATGTCACCCTGCATCCTCATGGCATCCTCCTCACAGTTCACACTGCCACCCAGCATTGTGTCATCTGCAAATTTGCTAATGTTACTTTGAATCCCTTCATCCAAATCATTGATGTATATTGTAAATAGGTGCGGTCCTAGCACCGAGCCTTGCGGTACCCCACTAGTCATTGCCTGCCATTATGAAAGGGACCCGTTTATCCCTACTCTTTGTTTCCTGTCTGCCAACCAATTTTCCATCCATGTCAGTCAGTACTCTACCCATAATACCATGTGCTCTAATTTTGCTCACTAATCTCCTGTGTGGGACCTTATCAAATGCTTTTTGAATGTCCAGGTACATTACATCCAATGGCTCTCCCTTGTCCATTTTCCTAGTTACATCCTCAAAAAATTCCAGAAGATTAGTCAAGCTTGATTTCCCCTTCCTAAGCCTTTTGCCCAGAATAGGGGAATCGTGAACCAGGCGACATAGGTTTAAGGTGAGCGGGGGAAAGATTTAATAGGAACCTGAGGGTAACTTTATTTTACACAAAGGGTAGTGGGTTAATGGAACGAGCTGCTAGAAGAAGTAGTTGAGGTACTATTACAACGTTTAAAAATCATTTTTGACAGGTACGTGGATAAAATAGGTTTAAAGGGATAATGGTCAAACACAGGCAGGTGGGACTAATGTAGATGGGTCATGTTGGTTGGTGTGGTAAAATTGGGCCTAAGGACCCGTTTTCACATTCTGTGACTATGACTCTAAAGTCCTCCGAACTAATAATCAGGCAAGCAAAACCTTTATTTGGAAAATCATTAGCTAAAGAGATCGATCTACCCACACTTCCACATCGCGGAGGTGCAGTTCATATGGGAACTTTTCAACTGAATTTGAGCTGTGCCCAATGCATAATTAGCCTCTTGTGCTTTAATTTTGGCAAGCATGCCAATTAATTCATGATATGAATCACCTTCTCAATCAAAGATTCAATGGAAACACATGATGGGCTGAAAATACCCTTAAATTGCCTATATATCTTCTACATAATACATTGAAACTGCCAGGTTCTGCAGGACCACTTATTATAGTGCCACAGATGCAAGCAAGGTTGTATATTCTGGGACACCCATCCACTGTCAATGTTGTTTAACTTACGTCTCCCTAAAGAAGCATCCCAAAATCATCGCAGCCTTTTCAAATCTCTCTTTATAACTCAAGGCCTCTAGTCTAGGCAAAATTCCTGTGAATATTTTCTGCACTCTCTCTCGCCTGATCATATTAGTAATCAGTCTGCGAGGGTGTGGCCCAAGCAGCTAAAGGCAAAGGTCATGGTGATGGAAAATGAATAACGCCATCAATTCTTTGATTTGTGGGACTTTGCAATTGATACTCGCAAACTTGCATGAATTTCCACGGAAGTTAGCGTAAAATCTGCTTTTCATATCTCCTCCTATTTTGATGTTCTCACAGCACAGATAAATTCCAGTCAACACTTCAATTACAGGCTGTTTTCCAATAGGTTTTCAGGCAGTATATTCAGCTATTTTTGTTTAAACTTAAATATTCCCTGTCGATATGAATGTTGATATCAAAGAAGCTCAGTAGATAAGAAACAAAAGAATAAAGACATCAGATAAAACAAAATCAGCTCTAAGGAGACAAAGTGAAAGACAAATTCAGAACCGTGTCAGCCTCTTAAGAATTTTATCACAAGGAATTTCCCTTTACATCCATCTATTCTAGATAGGCAAACAGAACAGATTGCAGCATCTCATTCTAAACAAACAGCAAATCATGCTGTGCTTTATTAAAAGCTATTAAAATGCATTTAATTATTGAAGTGAAATTCTTACACTGTTGGTGCTCGGGTGCTTTACACTAGCCCAAGGATCTCAATGAAAAACATAAACTACACATACTGGGAGGCAATCTCATAAAAGTATCGTCGATTTCCTGACTTGCAACACTGGGACTGAGCCAGCATTACAACACGTAGTCTGTGTCACAACACAAATGAAGTCACAAACATATTCGCTGAGGTGCATCTTTATACTCTCCAGAAACGTGACATCCTTCCTGCAACGGGGTGACTGGAACTGCAAGCAATTCTACTGCATATCGATTTACTAAATCTTTTTTTCCTCTATCCAAAGCCTCGACATCTGCTCTGTAATGGGGTGACCAGAATCACATGCAATTGTCATTGTCTGTCTATTTTCTAATGTCATGCTCATATGTTCACTCTGCTGCCAATGCACCAGACATCAGACTACTTTCCATTTAACTGTGGAATATTCTTGCTGTGACTGAGAAGAGCATTTAATTGTATGAATTGGACAGGCTAAACAATATTTGAAGAGTTATAATACCGTACAGGATATTATTACACTTTTTAATTTTATACCATTTTACTTTCACAATATTTGGAGGATGTTATTAAGGATGTGTTCAATAGACATTATTTAAAGAGAAGGTAGACAAAAATGCTGGAGAAGCTCAGCGGGTGAGGCAGCATCTGTGGAGCGAAGGAAATAGGCCCTCCACTTCTCAGCTCTCCCTCAGCCCACTGGCTCCACCTCTTCCTTTCTTCTTCCCCCCCTCCTCACATCAGTCTGAAGAAGGGTTTTGATCTGAAACGTTGCCTATTTCCTTCGCTCCATAGATGCTGCCTCACCCGCTGAGTTTCTCCAGCATTTTTGTCTACCTTCGATTTTCCAGCCTCTGCAGTTCCTTCTTAAATGTTATTTAAAAAAAATACTTAGTGAACAAAGAAGAAAATATCATTGTTGGGGGTAATATCTACAAATTTTTCCCATTTTACCTTTCTGAGGCTGCCAAAGTGAAATAATATGGGTTTTTCCAATTCAATATTCAACTGTGTACAGAACAGAACCAGTGTTATCTTGAGCATTATAACAAATGTCCTACTACTGTGGGAATGAGATTGAGTTCCATACAAGTGTACTTCAATAGTCTGATGTTTCAGCACAATAAGGAGTGCTGTGACTTTGGGATACACTTAAAAAAAGATGTGGTGTTAAGATGAACCTTGTTTCCAACTTCCTTGGTTCTGCTTGATGTTAAAATTCAAGGAAAATCTATTATTTCATAATTGGCTCCTTGCCCTCTGGCATTGCAACTCCGAGGTACTTATTCCCGTCACCAAGTCTGTGCATGGTCTTGTTTCATGTTAGCTCTTCAGTCTATTCCAATTGTACCATACAGCACATTTTCATTCTGGTTCATTTTATTTTTCAGCTTTGGTTTGGTAACACAACCCTCAACTAACAATGCCCCCAAGGTCTCGGATGCTCCAGAATATCATCTATACTTTAATCTTACCCGCCCGACTTCAAAGACATCCTCAAAACTTATTGCTTTGATCACACCTTCAGTCAGATTTAGGGTCCTACCCCCAGGTTTGTGCTTACTGTCCATTGCACTCCTCCTCATGCCCCTCTGAGGTGCTTATGGACATTATGTGAAAGGGAGTATATAAATGTAATTCTTATTTCAAAATGAATGCCCTTATTTACACATATGATTTACATTACAATGTCAATGTCACTAAATAAATGACAGATAAACAGTAATGTATACAAGTAGCTAAAGGAGGGAGCTTTATCCTATTTAACAAAGTCATTAGGGAAATCACTTTGGTCTTTTGTGTAAAGTACAGTCAGCACATTCTTGTCTTCAGTCTCCTATATCTGAACATCACTGCAGAGCTTAATACAAGAAGACAGGAATTAATTAAATCCTTTTGGGCATCTGGTGATGCATCATAAAAACAAACAAAAATAGTGGATGTGATATAATCTCAGCACAGGCTTTAATTAACATCAGAATGACACTTACATATAAAAAATTATTCACACACATACCAATATTATGTACAATCTCGCTGAATAAACAGTGATGAGAAAATTTGAAAAGGCCATGGAACGTGCAAATGTCACAACACATTACCAGAAATTCTGGGCCTTTTATTCCCACTTGTTTCATATCTTAAGCAACATATTATAATTGTGCTTAAATGCATGCGTAATTCCTGAAGGAAAACTGAAAGAAAATTGTGGGGTTTTGTGAAAATTTCAAAGATGGTCACCATTTCTGGATTCATCTCATGTATAAATAAAAAGGGAGACATATTAATTTGGTTGCTTTCATTTGCAGAGAGAAGGGTAAACAATTGACAGGAACAATGTGTCATATTTATTAGTGAGGTACGACTTCTGTCTGTGGAATTAATTCTCATTAATAGTTTTATATGCAACTCATCTGGCAAAACATTGTGGTAAAAGCTGATTTTTTCAGCTGTTTCAAACGGTTTTCCTTGTCTTCCCGATGGTGTGGTTGAGAAGGGGGAGGGAGTAGGGGTTAAAAGTCATTGGAAATTTGAGAATTCAATATTCATACCATTGGGTTGTAAGCTACTCAAGTGGATTATGAGGTAGTGTTCCTTCAGTTTGCATGTGGCCTCATTCTAGCAATGCAGGAGGCCCAGGACAGAAAGAACAGTGTGGGAATGAGTTGAGTTGAGTTGAGTTGAGTGACGTTTAGTTGGGTTTAGTTTATTATTATGTGTAACAAGGTACAGTAAAAAGCTTTTGTTGCATGCTAACCAGTCAACAGAAAGACAATACATGATTACAACTGTGCCATCCACAGTATACAGATACTGTACATAATGAAGGGAATAATGTGAATAATGTTTAATGCAAGATTAAATCCAATAAAGTCCGATCAAAGATAATTTGAGGGTCTCCAGTGAGGTAGATAAAGGAGAGTTAAAATGGTTAGCAAGGGGTAGATCCAGTACGCCTTCAAACCTTTTCTGTCATTCCATTTGATTATGGCCATAATATGTGAGCTGTACAAAGGCAAACTATTGTTGGGTTTGGAATTGGTGTATAACATTATTAAGCTTCTGCTTCAGAGTTTGTATCAGGCAGCCAATACCATCCTGGGGAATTTCCATCCACCCACTCCACCCCTAACCCCAATACACATTTTAATTTAAGTTCCATTGTTTCATTTCACAAAACAGAGTTGATTCTTTTTTCTCAAACAAACAGGGCAGAGAGGAAATTTCCAGATCTTTTTTTTTCTTAATTGGTCTCAGTTGTTATCTAATGTTTCATCTTTCCCAGGAGATTGTAAGGCTCCAACTGTATAACGAGCGTGCGTGTAAGACTGAATAAGGCATCGCAGTGGAACAGATCAGATGGTATTTCCTTGTTTTATGTTTAACGTGCTAATCAAAAATAAACTAATTACAAACTGTGTTTTGTTGGTAATCTTTAGAATTATTTACAAAAAACTCAACATTTCTTTATATCGATAGTTGGTGAGAGAGAGGGTGCAAGAAGAAAGATTGGAGAGAGATAGAGAGAACAAGAGAGACACATCACAGTAGGTGTTCACGGTGACCAATTAGAAAAGCACAAATCAGCATTACACGTTAGAATTTTTCCATCCAATCTAAGAGGTTTGTGACCCATCCCTCCACACAGCGCTGACATAGATCAGGAAGCCAACAGTAAATCAAGCTGCATATTCCTCTTCCAGCTGTGAGAAAATCTCAATTATTCCCCTCCTTTCTTTCTATTAATTTTCATGAAACTAGATGCTGATGCTGGTTTACAAAAAAAAGTGCTAGAATAACTCAGCGGGTCATGAAGCATCACGGGTGAACTGCAAATGCTGGTTTACAAAAAAAAAACCCACAAACTGTTGGAGTAACTCAGAATATTGGTGTTGGATCAGAGGCAGCAAGATGTCCACACCTCAATGGAAGTGCAACTGCTGAATAAACACTTGTTTCAGCAAGTCTGGGCATTTTTTGCTTTTCAGTTCCTCTATAATATCATTGTTCTTCCCCAGGTAAACTCAGACTTCTAGTGGAATGAAGGAAAGTGGCATTGTGAGCTAAATGTTAAAGCCATTCATCTCAGAAAAATTAAGAGGCTTGCTGAGTAATGAGTTTGTCCTTCCTTCCTTCACTTTGACCGCAACAGGCTTCCTGCAGGTCAACCAACATACGACTGAGGTGCCCCTCCCAGACCAACCCTCCAAGTGCCAGAGATGTGTAGGGGTATCATTCAACCAAAGGGCCTTTTCCATGCTGTAATCTAAACTAAACTAAATTAAATTAAATTAAACTAAACCCATGTGGTCACAGGGAGAACATACAAACTTACCACAGAGAGCACTCAATGTCAGAATTGAACCCGGGTCTCTGGAGTTGTGAGGCAGCAGCTCTACCAGCAGCACCACTGAGCCAACTGATGTCTCGACTACACACCATTGAACATTCTTCTAATCAATTAAACTTAGGGACAGAGGAGAGAATGCCTGAAATTATTTCTCATGGTAACTTGGCGCAAACTTTTTAAAATGACCAGGCACCAGGATTAGCTGAAATTGGCAGTCCTTTAGAATATAAAAAATCTGCAGAATGTTGAATGTCTGCGGATTACAAGACAAGAGTAAAGTTTTTTAAGCATTTTTTCAAAAATACGGAAATGGTGGAAACCATGAGCCTGTTACAGTAAACATCCAATATAGTCACATCTGCACTTGGAATCCAACTTCTGAAATCAGGTTCCACTGAAGTGCATAAACTATTGAATCAAACAGTGAACACTAAAGTAGGAATTAATTTGTAGGTGACAGAATCCTACTAGAGAATGGTCTTATCTAAGTCTTTATGCCTGTGCTAACTCCTTACAATTTTCCACTTGCTTCCAATAGCCTTTATGATAATTTTGCCTTTAGAAGCAGTGAGTGGCTATGAGAACCCGTAAAGGTATTTGGAGTAGTATTTTTTTTTTTGCTTTAAATTATATTGTCATGTTGCTGCAAATAAGAATTTCATTGGTCTATCTTGGACATATGACAATAAAATACTTGACTCTTATTGGAAGAGAAGCAAGAAAGATGCAAATAAGACAGAAGATGTTGCACCATCATCATTGAAGCTATGAAAATTCAAAGTAGATCTTAGCACCGAGCACTTGTTTTTGAAGGGTGCTGCACTCCTTGGACTTGCACCATTGGATACGAGGCAATGGAAGTTAACTTTTGTGCTAAAGGAAACCATAAAGGAAACCATAAAGCTTAACGGAATGAATGACATTGCTAAAGCCACGAAAATATCTGTGTATTCATTAATAGATTTTGCAATGGAAAGGAAGTTGGGTGGTTCTGGACAGAACAGGATGCAATGCAGACTTGTCTCTTACACATCTTGCAGCCACTTTCTATTTAGACCATAAATGCACATCTGCCTACACACATATGTCAGCTGATGAATAGTATTTGTAAAAGCCTCCATCCCCAAAAGAAGTTGAAACCACAGACAGATGGCAACAGCAACATGCAAAGCATGACCTTATCACTGCCTCTATATACTCCTGACCCCTTTCTTCTATTGACAATTATTTTATACCTTTTATCCACATCTTTCAAGGAAAAAAAGATTCATAATGTTATAAAGATGTGGCTGTAGATACAGTGACGAAATAGTGATCAAAGATAAAATATAACATTATTGTTACCATCTGGGTAATAAGTGTGATAGCCCAGGTTGCTAATATCTACACTCCAGGATGCAAAAAAGGAATTGCTTTTTATGGATTACAGGCAACACCTAATATCGCTCCTAAAACCCAAACAAGTTCAAAAAATCAAAAGTTGCTGTCTAAAGTATACCTGCAATCATTCCTGATTGATGATTACATTGGTGGTAAGTGCTGTTAGATATTTATTGAAATGATTTCCTACTGTACATTAGACTTTACTGGTGTCTGTGTGTTGTTCCAACTAATTTTGCAGAGGCCTATACAGTCCTTCTGTAAACCTGAATCTAGATTTACCTGAAATGTTTTTAAACTCCTTCCAGATGCCCAAGATGCTACACATTGTATAGCTTCCATGTCTGGTTCATATTAAAACCTAATAAGCCTAAGAATAAGGCAATGCAAGAGCAACTTTTAATGAAGATAAATTGAAGATCATTTGAACGCTTGCCAAAGCTCCAGGTAATTTATGTTGTTCTGTTATCAGCTGCATTACACAAACAAATCCATCAGATAATGTTCTTTTTAATTTTCCAGCATTGTTGAGTGACAAATGGAACGGCACGGTGGCACAGCGATAGAGTTGCTGCCTCATAACGCCAGACCTGGGTTTGTTCCTGACCTCGGGTGCTGTCTGTGTGGAGTTTATATTCTCCCGGGGACCAAGTTGGTGCCCTCCAGGCGCTCTGGTTTCCTTCCACAACCCGAATACATGTGGATTTGTAGGTTAATTGGCCTCTGTAAATTGCCCCCTAGTGTGTAGAGAGTGAATGCGAAAGCAGCATAGCATAGAACTAGTGTGAACAGGTCAATGTGGACTCAGTGGGCTGAAAGGACTGTTTCTGAGCTGTATCTCTGAACTAAACTAAATAGCAACAAAATCACATCATTACTTACAAGGGTAATTATTTGTTAATTCTCAAGACAAATTCATGGCATTCTTATTATTAAAACACACGACTCCTTAAGTAACTCACAAACATAATAATGGTAGGAAATAAACCGTTTAGATTGCACCTTATTGGTTTTCCAGGACAATTGGCAGAAGAATTGCTGGGATTAGAAGGGTCATGTGCAGGCAGAGGACATTATTGAACATTTCATCATGTTCGGCATGAACAGTGTGGGCTGAAGGGCCTGTTTTTGTACTGTACTACATTCTATGTAAGATTAGTCTTATTTACTTGGTGATAATTTCAGAAAAATTGTACTGTTTTAATGAAACAAGTTCCCAGCTGTTCAAAACACATGCCATTATTCACATGAAGATTTTGGCCCAGTAGTTGCATCGGTGGCAAACTGATGCCATCTTCACTGACTTCAAAGACCACTGACTCAGAGGTTTATATTGCAAACCTTTTTCCAATACGAATTGCTGTCAGATAATAGTTCCAAGGAAAGATTCCCAGGCACACCACTGCAAAGCCATTGCACTAGCTGAGTAGCCAATCGCTTAAAAAAAAATCATACATGCAGCAGACCAGAAAGCAATTTTGAATGAACTATTTACACAATATGCAGAATGTTTAATATTAAAACATATATTCAGTTAAATGGAAAACTGAAAATATCACAAATAATTTATTTAAAGTATTTATTTTTGTTAATATGCCATTAAAATCTTATGCGACTAAGTCTAGGACTTTTGAGTATTTTATATCGAGACTAATTCAAAAAAATTTAAAATTCAGATTACTATGATGATATTCCATAGCTTGTTCAGATGTGTTGAATAACTGACAGTAACTTAAGGTTTTCAATTTAAACATTTTTGTGTACAAAAATACCCAAATTAATGCCAGTTTTAAGGCGATGATGATGAATGCCAACAAATTCACCATTATTACCCTTATCAAATTTGTGCCAAAAGCCATTGGGTACGATTTATCCATTATCAGCGATTGGACTCCTATGGAGTTTCATTTTCTCTTATTAGTCAGCCACTTATTCTCAAATCAATGTGCCTATACCTGAAAACAAAATCTGTCTGAATGTCTTGTGGGTCACCTAATGTTAATATTTATTTGTCTCATATTGTAATTTTGTTGTTGTCTTAGGCCATTAAGTGGTGCTATAGACCAAATGAACAATACTCGTACTCCAGCTGCAACAGGTAAACATGTCTCCTCTGGGAATTATGTTTTACATGCCATTCAGATAATTGGTTAGGGAGGTCTTCACTTCCTGGTTAAGGAATGAAGAAGCTCATCCTGCTCCCACAAATTAAGTTTTAAACCTCCCTTGCTGTCAGCATGATGTCAATGCTCCCAGCCAACTTCAAGTAAATGCTCCCAGAGTAATATCCTGCTTTCTTATGGTTTAACACACAATCAAGGTCATATTGACATCACAGGAACCATTAGTTCAAGGAATGGATAATGTTGCCAGCTCAAACATTTGAAATATCCCAACAGAGAAAGAATGAAGCACATCTAGGCAGTGGTGGTATGCAAAAGGGCACGAGAGGACAAAGGTGGGGTAGCTTTGATATTCATCAATTGAAAAACATGGCAAACAAATTCTTAGGTGCCACAGTAGGTCACTTGGCCCCTCAAGCCTGCTTCACCATGAAGTAAGATTATGCCTGATTTGCCTGTAACTTCAATGCTGCATTTCCATCTACCTCCAGTGAACTTTGTTGTCAAAAATCATTCTACTCCTTTCATAAACATTTGGTGGATTTACCTATGTCTTTTAGAGCAGATCATCTGACCTCAGCTGTTTGGGCTATTTGTCATTAGAGATTATTATCTCTTAACTGGCGTGAGAAATGACATTGTACATCACTCAGTTACGTTAAAACTTTGAGATACCTTGATTAGACGGATTGCAGTAGTTTTATGGGCTCATTGTTGGTTTCTCAATGACAGTATTTTCTTAAGTCAAAAAATTGTCTGGCCTTGCCAATTATTTCCATATCCCACACCGTTGGAGGCACCCTGGTGGTTCTGAGGGCAGCTGCAGGTGGCGCCCTCACGCATAGAGCTGAAGCAGTGTCTACAGGAGATGATGGACGGCAAGTTTGCAGGTTGATATATCCATGGAGCGGGCTACTAGAGGCCTGAGAACAGCCAGGGGATCACTTGGATCAAACACCACTGAAGGCCCCACTGAGATTGGGCAAGTGCACAGATCAGATGTGGCCTGCAGCAGCAAAGATCAGAAGAGCAGTGGTGGAGGACATCAACAGCATCGCCAGGCCATGTCAAATGTACCCATCAAGATACATTCACTTTACTTTGACAGCAATTTACGGAACCCCACAAGTAGGCAATTTAAGTGAGTATGATCACTCTTGTTAAATCTACAAAGGTAATTAATTGTTGGAATTATGTAGTCATATTGGTATTTAACACAGCGTTCAGCAAAGAGTTTTTGTTTGTTCTTTGCAATCAATACAGCTACCGACTAAAACCTGTTATTGCGCTTTCAGTTTTCAAACTTAAAGACGTGGGATTGAACAATATATAACTGAATTGCAATGAAAAAATAAAAGTCAGAAATGCTGGAAATTAGCAATTAGGGTAGAACAGTAGCACAGCGGTAGAGTTGCTGCCCTATGGTGCCGGAGACCTGGGTTCCATCCTGACTATGGGTACTGTCTGTATAGAGTTTGTACATTCTCCCTGTGTCCTCTTGGGTTTTCTCCAAGTGCTCCGGCTTCCTCCCACACTCCAAAGATGCACAAGTTTGTAGGTTAATTGGCTTCAGTAAAGTTATCCCTCGTGTGTAGGATAGTGCTAACGTACAGGGTGATCGTTGGTTGGCACAGACTCGGTGGGCGACGGGCCTGTTTCCATGCTGTATCGTTATAGTAATAAAATAAATGAAAATTCTGGAAATATTCATGTTTATCGCCCTCTTGAAGAGAGCATGTGAAGGACCCTACATCTAAAATGCTTATGTTTCTCTACAGATAGTGACTGACTATATAAACTAATGTAGCACCATTAATATCGCATCATTAACCTAACCTCATGTTTTCTTAAAATTAATATAACATGACTTGCATCTCCATATAATTGTGTATTTCAATGCAGGATAAATAGATTATATGATGGAGAATCAATTAGATAAAAATAAACCTCCCTTGATACATACTTCTTGTCTCATTGCCACCTGCAACCTCACGAGTTGTTAGCCTGAAGCTACTTGCTTAATTTTTCAGTAATCACTCAGCTCTATAGTATATGTGACATTTTATGATTGGTCCAAGTTTTTTTTAATCATTGTGATCATCATTTATTTACCATCTTGTTGTTGGAATAATAGCTGTTGAAGTGGCAGTGTAAAATTACTAATTAAACAGCAACCTGTTTCCATTTCCCCAAACGTTCAGTCAATAGCTGAATCAAAAGAGACTAGAACGGTCTTGGCTTTGATTTCTGGTGTGCTGAATTGCCTCAGATTGACTAAGCATGCTGCAACTTAGTATGGAAATTCTTGATTAGGGAGGAGGAAAAAACAGCCAAAGTTGGCCATGTTCTCACTATACATATTAGAAGATGTGTGAGTTTAGCTATAATGCCTCTCAGCTGAATAACTTGATGACACCTGTCTTAAAGATTCATCAACAACTAACAAACACTTCATCGAGAAATTAGATCGATCTTTGGTGCCACTGAAAAAGGAAATAATGTTTTGCTCCCTTCAATAAAATCACCATCGGATGCAATTGATAACATCGTACATCTGCTACTCATTTGCAATCTTTCTTAGTAATCGGGTGAATCAATGGATTAGAACAATTTCCTCTCACTTTCAGAAGTGTTTTTAATTTAGCCTCTGTTATGTGACTCAAAGTGATAAGATATCAGATAATATCTTAAACCTTATTCTTTATCTAGCCAAGTAAGCACATGGCCAAAAGAGCAGGTAGACATTGAATGTGCAGTTGGATAATTCCCCCTTGACTCCCTATGTTTTTTCTACCATAGGTATGAGAAAGTCTCCACTTGCCTGGCTAAGTGTAGCTCTGACAACATTCAATGAGTTTAACACAATCCAAGACAAAGAAGCCAACTTGATTGACATTCTGTGCTTCACCATCTTAAATATTCATCCTTTCTGTAACCTGCCCACCATGACTGCAGTGTGTTCAATATTCAAGATGCATGCCAGTAATTTGCCAAAGCTTCTTTGACAATACCTTCTAGAAATTTGGGAGGTAACGCAACTGGTAGAACTGCTGCCTCACGGCACTAAAGATCTGGGTTTGATTCTGTCCTCAAGTGCTGTCTGCCTGGAGTTTGCATCTTCTACCTGTGCGTGTAGGTTTCCACTGGGTGCTCCAGTTTCCTCCTACATCCCAAAGACGTGCGGGTTTGCAGGTTAATTGCATTCTGTAAATTGGTGTGTAGGGATTGAATGAGTAAGTGGGATAATGGGTGATTGATGGTGAGTGTGGACTCGGTAGGCCAAAGGGTCTATTTCCATGCAGTATCTCTAAAAAAAGCTGAAGACAAACATGTTAAGCTCCTGACAATTTTGTTCCCCGAAACAAAGGACAAAATGTGAAGAGAGAGCTTTAAAATGGGACAGAATTACATCTGCACAATTATCCTTTAACTTCTATCCACGCCACTTGAACATGACAAGAAAAACACATTAAAATTGTTGATCAGCATATATGCAAGTACAACATTTACCATTAAATGTCCATCATTTAGTAGATTCTCTGCCCTACCAGGAGTAAAGCTACGGAATATTTACTAATATGTATTTGGTCTTAAATTCTGCATACAAAGCACAGAACTCATTGAAAATTCATTCTCAGTACTGAGAATCCTGTAGGGTGAAACTGCACATATATTGTACATGCAAAGAAATCTTCTTTCATTATCCATCAACCAATATTATTAACTGGCTATTTACCTTGTTACAGAACTTCACCTGAGTAACAGGCTGCCACATTAACCACAGGTTAATAGTGATTACATTTCATTCATTGACAGCAATGATCCTGAGCTTCTGAAAGATGCTATATCAATGCAGTATTTTGTTTAGAATAGAATAGAATGCCTTTTATTGTCATTCAGACAAGGTTTGTACAAAATTTCATTCCTACAGTCATGACATTACAAAAAAAACCAAGGCACACACTTAACACAATTTACACAAACATCCATCACAGTGAATCTCCAACACCTCCTCGCTGTGATGGAAGGGAAAAGTCTTATCTCTTCCCTTTGTTCTTCTCCCGCGGTCCAGCAGTCAAACTGCAGCATCAAGGCGACTGGGGCTCACGATGTTAAAGCCCCAGCAGGCGATGGTAAGTCCCGTGGCCGTTTAAGCCACGTGGGGCGATGTTAGGCCCCGCTCCGAGTCATTTAAACCCTGCGAGCGATGTTGCCGTTGCGGGAGCTCCGAAAAACGGTCTCTCACCAGGGACCTGCGAGCTCCCGATGTTCCTGTCCACCGGGCCTGCGGCCGGAGCCTCTGAAGCTCTGAAGTCGAGTTGCAGCCGCGCGCCACCACAGCTCTCCCCGCTCCGAAGTCGGCCAGCTCCGTGATGGCAAGTCTGCTGGCTCTGCGACTGGAGCCCTCAGGTTGGTTCCGGTTGGAGACCGCCACAGGCTCCACGATGTTAGGCCCAATGACACCGGAGACCCGACAGGGAAAAAGTCTTGTCTCCGTACAGGGAAGAGATTAAACGGTTTCCCCCCCCCCCCCCCACATATAAACAGCTAAAAAACATACATCTAGTGGGACAAATTTTTTTTTTAAAGACAAGACAGACTGCTGTCGAGCCGCTGCCGTTAGGTGCCGCCACTTTGTTTATGTTTTCTTAGTGAAATTTAGATGAAGAAAAATTACAAATTTCATGAACCTAGGATGTCATGGCCAATAGTAGCACATATAGTACAGATGTGAAGAAACTGGTAACCTGCACACAGGGTGTGATGATATAACTAACTGATGCAGTTCACTGCTTATAGTTCACTGTTAGCATTGGGACAAGTCGGGGGGAGTTCCATCCGCCACAGGTACCATGTAATCCCGTGCTACCTGCTCCATGGTCGGATAGTCGGCACCTAATCCGTCTCCCCCACCTGGTTTGCCAGGTGAGAATGGGGCTGTGGATGCCCAGCAGGACCAAAAACAAGACCTGTCAAAGGGCGGATCAGCTTCTAGAGAGCCAACGGCCATCCACACTTCAGTAGAAGTTGCGATCACTGTCATACATAGCATTGTAAGGAAGGATGATAAAGCACACACACTAAAATCCTATACTTCCAGCGGCAGAAGTCCGCAGGAACCAAGGACAGAGGTGTGTGGTGCTTCCGTCACCCTTGCCCTCGGAAACCAGCACCACTGCGTTGCTAATGTTTTCAACGATGATGAATAAATGAAGCATTCTGAACTGTATATCAGCCTTCTCCATAGCATCAGTTCAGCTTTTAACAGTACTTTAACAGTACTTTAGCATGGAAATGTGTCACTTCATAAGGCAATGTTTATATTTCACCAAAAGAACAGATCAACTAATTATTCTGACAACTGTGAATTCTTGCTGTGTATAAATTGCTCAATTATCTACTTTCTTATAGCTTGTTTAAAATATAGCAGACTCCACTACAATGCAGTGGACTGCCACAGCATAAGTATAAGTAGCAATGTTACAACATTTTGAGATTTTAAAAATCGTCTTTAATTTATCCCATCAGATAAAGCATAAAAATAAGTTTAATTTGACACCTAATTCACTTTCATATCTTCAGTATTAAAAAAGTTATGGCCATTTTCATACTTGGAAATTGGCATCTTGTTCCCTATTGCTTTTTCATTGACTTAACACAAAAGCTGTGATCGAGAACATTTAAAGGCCGATAACTTTCTTAAAATTTAAGAGAACTGAAAGACATTTTCAGTTATTATAGATTGAAGCATTCTGAAACAAATATGAAACAATCTTACTTAGATGACTTGAAATTAAAGCATATAATTAGTTAGTTACCTAATTGTAGCTGATTACAAAATTCAATTACTAGATCTAAACATCTATCCATTTCTTAAGAATAGATTAACATTTTTGAATAGCCTAAGTGTCCAAATAACATTCACACAAGAATTCGGAATATAACATAATTTTTAAATCTCATTGTCATGGGTTTATAGGCCAAATGGAAGGAATTTAATGTTTAATACCTGTAAATTAATGGCCATTTAAATCAGCTTGCGAGTGGGATTTTCTGGAAAGGGACCATTTGGAACTTTCAGTATGTGGTGAATTTAGTCCCCCATATCTGCAGCAAATACACTGCCAGTTCGTTCAGGGACTAAATCACCGTTTCGCAACTTAAAATGTGAATTAAATACATCTTAAGAAACACTTTTATACATAAAAATAAACTACTTTCTTTTACCTGGTCCGCCATAAAATCCGTCCCCGTTGTCGGCATTGACGGCTTCAGAAGCTGATTTTAAAATCATTCCAGCAATTAACTTGTCGGGTGAATTTTTTTTTTAAACACACAGAACGGCCGTAGGAACGATTCTTTAGCAACATCTTGCACTCCAACAAATATAATCCAGGACCAGGTCGGAAAAAAACCCTTTAACCCCCCCCCCTCAAACGCGCACACGGCCAGTGACAGAATTGCAGCGCCGCTGAAGGTAAGTTTTGTAACATACCTAGTATAAGTGCCATGATGTCAAAGAGATATAGAATTCTTCATTGGTTAAAACATTAAAAAATTTAGCTCCACGGAGAGCAGGTCTCCAAAGATGAATCAATGAAAAATAGCACTCACTGGCCACAGATATTAAAACCATATATGTCTACAGCACATATTGTTCAGATAGAAAACTGGGCAGCTAATATCAAAAATATACATTAGTAAGTCTTTTCTAGTCGACCAGATGTATGAATGAATGAATGAATGAATGAATGAATGAATGCATAAGTTTATTGACCAAGTATTCACATACAAGGAAATTGCCTTGGTGCTCACTTAACAGTGACAGTTAAGAATGATACATAAAACATTAAACATTAATAATGAAAACATTATTGATTAAGCATGTGAATTAAATGAAATACCAGCGCAAAAGGAGGCTACAGATTTGTGGTTATCGAGTAGAGCTGCTGCACATTGAAAAAGGCTGTTTTTATGTCTGGCTGTGGTAGCTTTGACAGTCCGGAGTCGCCTTCCAGAGGGAAGTGATTCAAAGAGTTTGTGGCCAGGGTGAGGGGGGTCAGAGATGATCTTACCCACTCACTTCCTGACCCTTGCAGGGTACAGTTCATCAATTGAGGGAAGGTTGCAGCCAATAACCTTCTCAGCTGATCGGATGATTCGCTGCAGCCTCCGGGTGTTGTGCTTGGTGGCTGAGCCAAACCAGACTATGATGGAGAAGGTAAGGACAGATTCTATGATGGCCCTGTAGAATTGGACCATCATTGCCTGTGGCAGATTGTGCTTCCTCAGCTGCCGCAGGAAATACATCCTATGTTGTGCCTTTTTGACTGTGGAGTCGATGGTAGCCCTCCACTTAATTTCCATGGAGATGATGGTTTCCAGGAAAAAAGACTCCACATGTGACTGTGGTGTTGTTAATGGTGAGTCTGGTGAGGGGAGGGGAAGCTCTCCTAAAGTCCACAATCAATTCCACGGGTCTTAAGAGCATTGAGCACCAGGTTGTTGCGATGGCACCAGGACGCCAGCCTTAATACTTCCTGTCTGTAGGCAGATTCCTCCCCATCCTGGATCAGTCCAATCAGGGTTGTATCGTCCGCAAACTTGAGAAGCTTGACGGAGGAGTCAGTGGAGGTGCAGTCATTGGTGTAGAGAGAGTAGAGGAGAGGGGAGAGTATGCAGCCTTGTGGTGCTCCTATGCTGAGGGTATGTGGATCCGAGATGTTCTTTCCCAGCCTCACATGCTGCTTCCTGTCTGCCAGGAAGCTGGTGATCCACCGACAGAGGGGTTCAGGCACAGTCAACTCGGAAAGTTTGGAGTGTAGTAGCTCTGGCACAATGGTGTTGAATGCAGAGCTAAAATCAACAAACAAAATCCTTGCATTATCCTCGCATTAGCCTAGGTAGCACCTAGAATGCCATAAGGATCAGTGCTGTTGCATCTACTTTTTACAATTTATAATAGGCTTGGATGAAAGCACATAAGGTATGGTGATAAATTTGTTAAAAGGAGATGGAAAAAAAATGAAGCCCTGAAGAGGATATAAAAAGAATGCAAGGAAGTATCAATAAATTAAGCGAGTGAGAAAAAAATCAGAAAATTGAACGACAAATTTTAAATTGAGAATTTTGGCAGGAAAAAATAAAAACAGCATATTATCCAAATGGTGAGAGTTTGCAGAGCTGTGAGATGCAGAGGAATATATGTAACCAAGTTCATGATTTGTGGAAGGCTAATGCACAGGAACAGCGGGTAATTTAGAAAGCTAACAGACGTAGTGGTCGTAGCCCAGACCATCACGCAAACCAATCTGCCAACGATTCCATCTACACATCACTCTGTTTCGCCAAGGCTGCCGGCATATTCAAGAACCAGTCTCATCCCAGTCACTCCTTCTTCTCCGCTCTCCCATAAGGCAAGATGTACAGAAGTTCGAAAACGCATACCTCCAGATTCAGGAGCAGTTTCTTTGCAGATCAGGCAACTGAGCGGTCCTCTCATCAGCTACTGTGACAGAAATTTGCTCTTGCAGAATTCACAAATTATTACTCACAAAATTTAAAACATAAAGTAAAATATTAGTCATGGAATTTATGTGGATGAAATAAAAAGTAAAAAATAATCGCAAACTATTTTTTTCCTCCTCAATTCTTGACAGGCTTACATGTGCATATTGACTGATTGCGGTCCTGACCTCCCTTCCCCTTCCTTGGAGATCTTTGAACTATCTTTACTTGGGCTTTATCTGATTTCAATGTTATATCTTCCACAAATGTTTGTG
This sequence comes from Leucoraja erinaceus, assembly GCF_028641065.1. NCBI lineage: Eukaryota > Metazoa > Chordata > Chondrichthyes > Rajiformes > Rajidae > Leucoraja > Leucoraja erinaceus. Next base: position 25,994,296 of record NC_073391.1, on the reverse strand, counting down.
CCTATACTTTATCTGTGCACTGTGGACAGCTTGATTGTATTCATGTATAAACTATTATTTGGGGAATACAATAATATGGAGGTTTACTTCAGTTATAGGGGGCATTATTGATAGCACATTTTGAGTTCAGTGCACTGTGCGTATCTCTTTATTTAAGAGAGGATGTTAATATATTGCAGGTATTTCAGAGAATTACAAGCAATCCCTTTGTCACAGTGGAGGGAAGGGGTTGCGTTCCTAGAAAGATCCATGTACTGTAGCAATTTTCCATACTGAGAAGCCACGTCATCTGTGCATGCGTCAAGAATCAAGAGTGTTTAATCACCATATGTGCCAAAACAGAACAATGCAATTCGTATCTGCGGCAGCATAACAGGTATGTAACCCAGTACTCAATAGAAAACATAATAATAAAACAAATAAAAGTTCAATTAAAAAAACAATATTAGTGCAGAACAAAACAAAAGCCTGATGTTCCTAGTGCAAACCAACGCAGTTCGGTGAGGTGTTCGAGAGCCTGACGGTTGTTGGGAATAAGCTGTTCCTGAAACCTGGTTTTCAGACTTCTATAACATCTTCCCAAAGGCAGGGGCAACATTAGAGCTGGGCCAGGGTGATGTGGGTCCTTGATGATGCTGGCTGCCTTTATGAGGCAGCGCCTCCTACATCCCTTTGATGGTGGAGAGGTCAGTACCCATGATGGACCAGGCAATAGCCACATTTTGTTATGTCCCTCGTTCCTATGCATTCGAGTTGCTGAACCAGGCCGTGATGCAATCTGTCTATGTGCTCTTACTGTACACCTGTAACTGACCTATCAAGAAATGATTTTTACATTTTTTTTATTTTACCCACATAAATTCCATGAGAGCAAATTTTATATTATATCTTAAATTTTAGGGGCAATGATTTGTGAAATTTGTAAGAGCAAATTTATGTTACCTGAACAGCTTATTGCAGGGGTCACCTACATTAGCCCAAGATATCCTGCTCATATACGATTTCTGAGCAAAAATTGAACTGACCAGGCTCGTACCTGCTGGAATGTGAAAGAGCATGAGAGACTTAATTAATTATTGAAACAGATCGTAAATGGTTTTGTGGGGTGGATGTGGAGATGATGCCTCCTCTTGACAATAAAGCAACATTAAAGGATTACTGTTTAAAAATTAGGGGTCGCACATTAAAAACAGAACCAAGGTGGATTTTTCTTTAATCATCTGAGAATCATCGGACCTTTCTACATTAAAAGCTGGTGGAAGCAAAATGTTTTAAATATTTTTAAGCCAGAGGTAGATAGATACTTGATAAGCAAGAGAGTGAAAGGTTACCACAGGCAGATGTGAACGAGATTACAATCAAATCAGCTAAGATCTTATTAAATAACAGAGCAGCCTGAGGGGCCAATTGGTCTACTCATGCTCCTAATTTCTGTGGCTGTAAGTTTATATCATGGGGCCATTTACCCCATCGTGACTGTGCTAGCTTTCATTAGTACAGTAACAAATTACCCTATTCCCCATAGCCTTATATCTCTTATTGCTTCAAACATTTACAATGAAGTAATCTCTGCCACATCTACAAGAATTATTTAATGGCCAGAAGAATCATTAATTTCTTTGAGCTTCCTTTCTCACTTTCCAAATCATAGTTTGCAGCTGATAATATCTCTAATCTCAAAATAGAAAAATATTGGCAATTTAAAATTTAATGGCTCTTGTTTTCCTCTGATTTTTATATCTCAGTGCCCTCCAATATTTATGAGAACTATTATAAAAACTTTAAGTGCTGCAAACACCCAACAGACGAGGCAGCAGTTGATTTGATGACTTCTCATCACATCTTCAGCATATGTGATATCTGTTTAAAAATATATATTTCTGTGTATACAAGTTTGGACCTTTGTTCTGTGCCCTGTATCTATTTATAATCCAACAGAAGCACATCTAAAAAATAACAAAAGTGTTTGTTATGTTTTGATGCCTTCATTGTACTTATTTAATTTTGTTTACAGATCCATGTAGTTAAGGTGGCAGTCATATTTGAACACTGGTTAAAAGCATTTGCTATGTAGTTGTATCTGGGATTGAAAAGCTAAAATACAGAAAATTTGAGTTTGGTCATATTTACCACTTTTCTTACACTTATAGGACCAAGGTAGTCTGCCTGAGAAAATAAATCCAATAAACTTTTAACAGGATTTCAAAATCAAATCTTAGCCACCTCAACACATTTTTCCCCATCTCCCTCTAGATTACTGGGTGCATTCCACTATATCCCAATACTTTGTCCTCTTTACATGTAACTTAAAAAAATATAAAAATAAACCTCTTTTCTCCTTTATAACGCTGCTCAATTCATTTACAACCATTTTGGGATTCCCTATGTCCGCAGATAGCAAAGCAACAAAAGCGTTTGTCCCCAAAATCAGAATAAAATAGGAAGTATTTTTACCAAAGAGAAAAAAATGTGCTTTAATAGCAGCAGTAGTTAACATTACTGTAATTTTGTTAAGATTGTTGGAAAAGACTATACTCTCAGTTGCCTCAGTTAACTATGAGCCCACACATAAATTGATGATGGTATTATAAATATAGCTTTACTGCTTACAAGTGTGTCATCTCAGAATTATTTAATATTAATATACTATAAAGCATGTTGTTAATCCCAATAAAAGTGGATATAAGCAAATGAATTATACTTTAATAAATAATAGGTGTAACGGCAACCTGAAGACAATTAGGTAAAGAATTGCCAGAGAAAATGTTAATTTATGATCCTTGTTCCTCTCTAATACCTTATAAGATGTAGGCATGTGAGGCAGTCCAGGCAAGCAGCTCATTTCATGAATTATCAACTTGTTGAAAATTTGTATAGCCACATTACACATGCAAATTGCTCTGCCTGTGCAAATACCACTTGGAGATGATAAAAACATATTAATGATGGCTATAGAAGGAGGATTTGTTTCACTGACTCGCCCGGGTCAAGCAATACATGTATTTGACAATTGTGTGTACCCAATTTTGTTGTAATTATATCAGTAAATTATTCTCCATAATCTTATTATTTTCTGTCTGTCTCCTTGTGCCCAGGATAATTAGCCTTCTTCACTAGTCTAAAAACAATTCAGTTTGCTGGCCAGGAAGGCCAAAGCTCTATGATCTGTTTTGGGTTTTGCTTTATTCCCTGTATCCTTGGACTCCTCTGCAAATTAAAAAAAAAAATTCATAGACCAAATATTATCCACACATGGCATTCACCACAGAATTAGCAATCCCTGGACCGCTGCATTCGCCATTAGATATCTCAACTACTTTGTACATTATGTATTAATCTGTGCTAATGAATTCTGCAACCCCTGACCAGAGTGAGATGACAAAAAAATTATTACCACTTTCATAGATATGCTTTTTTCATTTCAAACTCAATTCAAATGCTTCGTATAAACAGCCTGCTGTACAAAGATACCTCATATAATTACGGTTTTTAGATGATTAGTTTATCTTGCAGCGCTTATTTCCTCTTATCCTCCAGAGTCCGAACTTAACTGCAGGCTTGGAGTTTTGAACTTAATTCCTCTCTAACATCAGAACCAAAATTAGAAATGACCTGAATATAATTGACAGATGTGACACACTCTGCATTTCAATGATGCAATTGCACTTTACTTAGAAGAGAAATGTCAGTAAAAAATGTACACAAAGAGCAGTGATAAGATCACGTCTAATTTACAATAATAGGTTGATCACGGCAAGATATTGATCTTACAGGTATGAAGATTAATAAGTGCAGATGTGGGCTGATCACAAACAAGGCATCTAATAATCATTTTCTCTTTTATTTTAATTGGGTTATTGGGAAAACACAGACATTATGACAAACAAATTCTGAGCATTTAGATGGCTCATGTTCTTCAAATTTCATTCTGGTAATGTATGCAAATGGATTCAGTAATGGGAGTTGCATTTGAAAAGCAACAAAAAGCAAAGACAGTTTGTTAGTCTGCTACCCGGTTTTCAAAGTTACATCTGTGGCACACATACCTCAAGAAGCCTGCACCATTGGTAAAGTGGCACTTAATTTACGAGAAAAAAAAGTATGGGGAAAATAAATACTAATTTATTTAAATAATAAATTATATAATGTACTAATTGATCTCTTCTAACTCCTGGACAACCAGTGTTGCAGGGCAAATGTGAAAGTAGTCTCCAAGTTAAGAACTCCCCAAAAAATAAAAAGACAATGTGAGCAATGTTAAGAAGTCCTTATACATGTACTGCACCTACTTCTACATTGCAAAAAGGAATGCAGTTCTATTTTTACATTAAAAATTGCAGTTCTTTGGTTTGCAAGATGAGGAGGAAAAGTGAGTTCTTCTCGACACGCCAGAGTCCTGATATCTGCGTTCGTGCTTGGTGAAGAAAATGTAACAAAATACATCAAAGTGTCTCCAACATGGCAATTGTAAAGGTCATGTTAGGGCTGAGGAAATTTTAAAGCTGCTGTATAAAATACATTTTTCATATTAAGTATAACATAGGATCATCAAGCAAAAAATCATTATGAAAATCTGATTATTGATTTGAATGTGCAGTCTGGAACTTAATGTAGTATTAACATTTTGCAAACAATGAATGCTATCGTGCGGGTTTGTTTCTATGGAGAGCCAGAGCCTTAAAATGTGAAGTCATTTTATGCTCAGTGAAGATAAAGATCAGAGAGCAATAATGAAAGATAAACCTAATTAATATTATAGCCCCAGCAATTCAGCGAAGTACCAAATATGTATAAATTTAACACAACTTTTGCTTTTAAAAGAGTATTCCACTGTAAATGGTGCATTACCCAGATCAGACGACAATCTGAGGATCCATTTGCTTTTTGAGGTGGATATAAAATTCCATTGTACTATTCGGAAGTGCACCCCTACTATCTTGGCTAATATTTTTCCTCAGTCAATATCACTGGTATAGATTACCTGTCTAATATTACATTTCTTTTTTTTGGAGTTTGAGGTGCAAAGTGTATGGATTTAATCCATTATAACCAAAACCATATTTTTAAATTATTTACTTGACTCTCAAGAGCCTTGCAAAGTCGGGGTCATTATTAGTGTCGTATAAATGCAAGATATTGTTTTTCCTTCATTGAATCACCATACCTAAAACAGACTTTTCTCCACAATTTGCCACTTTCAACATAATGCCATCACTAAGCCCAATTAATTACCTCATCCACTCCTCCCATTTAGACATTCCCAAGAGATTATTCCCTTGGTGATCACATGGTTCATTCTTCCATCTCCTGCAACACCCACTCCTGTCTCAGTACTTCCCACACAAAACCCCAGGAGATGTGACAGCCCCTTTATTTCTTCCTTTAAACCGTACAAGACCCGAACACTCCTTTTAGGTGAAACAATGATTAACTTCTTCCAATTTAGTGAACTATGATCACAATATGATCTCTGCAATGTAAAAATCAAACGGATACTCCTGTCCTATCAGTTTAATTTTCCATTGCACTTCTATTTTCATCTCTTTTCATTTGGCCTTTCATATTGTTCAACACTGAATTCAACAATTTCAGAGAACCAGCCTTTCCAATTTCTGTTAAAATGGCCACTTCAGAAAGGTCAACAACCTATTACAAAATAAAGCAGTTTGTAGAACAGTGGTGAGTCTATCAAACTAGTCAATTTATTGAAGGCCTTAACAGTACGCAACACTCTGAGAGAACCCAAAAGGGGAAGGGTTACCAAGTCCGTCACAGTTGATTTTTCCATTCGTAAATTAAAATCGCACTATCTGTTCCTTCAATTATGGGCCAATGGACATCCCTTACTTTACTATTTTTGCTCCCATCATTTACTTGTTCAACATAATTTTTCTCTTTAGCCCTTCACCATTCCACCTCTACAAATTTAACATACAAAGTTAACTTTCTATTGTATCTAAGCCTCTTGCTTGTGGTCTCCATTCCTTCCCTTCATACTGTGCCTTGAAACATTGAATTACATGAAATGGTATTAAAATGTGAATGTAAATTCAATGTCAATGTGCAGTGAAGAAATGTATTTAAAGTTATTAAAAAGATCACAAATGATAACGAAAGTGTATACAACCAGGCTCAGTATCAATACTTAAAATCTAAATCTTGAAATGCAGGATTATTATTAATAATTTAACCAACTTTGTTGACCAAACCAGTCAATCGAATTATCAAATACAAATGGTGTGGATACATTGACTGCTAGGAAAATAGCACACGCTTTCAGTTTTGGCTGAGGTGTAAAGACCTCTGAAAGTTATTTTCTTTTCCATACAGAAATTGTAAATCAAAAGCTACCCTATTCAATCTTTATTGTATCCTGAATTAAATGGATCAACATTTATTAGGCTTTTAAATTGAAAAGATGGAGAACATTTAATTTATAATGTGTAGACCAAACGGGAAAAATGGAAAAATATAGTTGGAAATTAACTATTGTGTTTCTTTCTGGTTTATCTTTATAGAACTTGCAATATTTTATGCTCTTCCTGATTTTTCAGTACTGATGAAAATCTATCAGATAGTTTCAACCATGTTTATCTTTCTATTGTTTGATGAGTGAACGTCACACACACAAGCCTGATTAAAATCTAATCAAATCATTAACTTATTGAGATTCCAAGTCAATGTTTATAACACAAATCAATGTTTATAGGGAATCGCGTCACAAGGAAGTTCGACATAAAGTTCAAAATGTGAGGTTCGTAAAGTAATGAGCTGAAGGGAGTACTGAGTATTTACCCGTTTACCTGAGTATTTATCCATTTCTGCACACTTATTTTCAGCAAGTTAGTTTTTAAAGAAAGAAAATAAATAACACTAATTTTCAGAAGTTTATTTAAATTTGTATCAGTATTTTTAAACAATGTATCAAGTTCTAAATGGGGTATGGTATCAAGGTGGTTAACTTACTGTAGTGTACTTGCTATATAGAGTTCTGGACTGCTGATCTAGAGAACTGATTCAAGTCCCTTGAGGAGACTAGCCATCTTGAATCACTGCAGTCCTTTAGGTGAAGAGGCTCCCCCACCGCTATTGGGGAAGGAGATTCCAGTGTCCAAATCCAATGACGATCCAAATCCAATAGCAACATATTTAAATGTTAGTTTTATTATTTAAACATCACTTATTTATATTTAAATATATTATTTACTAAGTGGGACCCGTTGGGTCCCATGTTCACACGGGAGGGCTGGTCCCCCGACGCAATATTCCACCTCTCCACCAATTCCAATATTGGTGGCCAGTGGGGGGGGGGGGGGGGGCTTTCTGGAGTGCTGGTATGGGTTCTTGGGGTGGCAGCTCAGTCCCTCAAGCCTGATTTGCTGGCAGCTCACTCACGGCTGGTGGGCTGGCTGTTGACTCATGACTATTCCTTGAAATTCCATTTCAAGTAGGGTGCAAGGCCACCAAATTCAAATCCATGTTCCTACCATTTCAAGCAGGGTGCAAGGCCACCAAATTCAAGTGCAGTTTCCAACCACTTCAAGCAGGGTGCAAGGCCACCAAATTCAAGTGCTGTTTCATACCACTTTCAGTAGGGTGCAAGGCCACCAAATTCAGTGCAGTTTCATACCACTTAAAGCAGGATGCAAGGCCGCCAAATTCAAGTGCAGTTTAATTCCACTTCAAGCAGGGTCGAAGGCCACCAAATTCAAATGCAGCTTCATACCATTTCATGCAGGTGAAACCACCATAAAACCACACAAAACACCAAACTCACAGTTCAGTAGACATTCAGTGTGTTCAGTTGATTCACAGATCAGCCAGAGTCATGACCTCTCCCTCCCCCCATCCCCCTCCCCCATCATGCAGAGACCGAGCCACACCCACACTTCTGGGTTTTATAACCCATCCCCCTCTGACCGGAAAAGGTGTGGCTTTCAGGGCGTGATTGACAGGAGAGAGATTCTCAACATTTTTTAAACTCTAATAACACTTTTATTTTTCATTGATGGGAAGAATTCTCTGCACCTGCTCAGCGGAGGGGGGACTGAGTAAGATGGCCAAAAATCACAGCCGTAAGTGGTAGCATTTTATCTAAAATGAATATACAGAGCAAACAGGAAGTAAGTGCATTAGCAGTAGTGCCTTTTAACTTCAAGCCAAAGCACCTAAGCCGCCATTTGCAGTAAGTAGTGCCTTTCAACTTCAAGCCAAAGCACCCAAGCCAGCATTTGCAGTAAGTAGTGCCTTTCAACTTAAAGCCAAAGCACCCGCCACCATTTGCAGTAAGTAGTGCCTTTCAACTTCAAGTCAAAGCACCCAAGCCACCATTTGCAGTAAGTAGTGCCTTTCTACTTCAAGCCAAATCACCCAAGCCATCATTTGCAGTAAGTAGTGCCTTTCAACTTCAAGCCAAAACACCTAAGCCGCCATTTGCAGTAAGTAGCGTCTTTTAACTTCAAGCCAAATCACCCACCACCATTTGCAGTAAGTAGTGCATTTCAACCAAGCCAAAGCTGCCAAGCCACCATTTGCAGTAAGTAGTGCCTTTCAACTTTAAAAAAAAGCTCCCAAGCCACCATTTGCAGTATATAGTGCCTTTCAACTTCAATCCAAAGCACCCAAGCCACCATGCGCAGTAAGTAGTGCCTTTTAACTTCAAGCAAATCACCCGCCAACATTTGCAGTAAGTAGTGCCTTTCAACTTCAAGCCAAAGCTGCCAAGCCACCATTTGCAGTAAGTAGTGCCTTTCAACTTCATGCCACCATTTGCAGTTAGGGCATTTCAACTTCAAGCCAAAGCACCCAAGCCACCATTTGCAGTAAGTAGTGCCTTTCAACTTCAAGCCAAAGCACCCAAGCCACCATTTGCAGTAAGTAGTGCCTTTCAACTTCAAGCCAAAGGACCCAAGCCACCATTTGCAGTAAGTAGTGCCTTTCAACCTCAAGCCAAAGCACCCAAGCCACCATTTGCAGTAAGTAGTGCCTTTCAACTTCAAGCCAAAGCACCCAAGCCACCATGTACAGTAAGTAGTGCCTTTCAACGTAAAGCCGAAGCACCCAAGCCACCATTTGCAGTAAGTAGTGCCTTTCAACTTCAAGCCAAAGCTGCCAAGCCACCATTTGCAGTAAGTAGTGCCTTTCAACTTCATGCCACCATTTGCAGTTAGGGCCTTTCAACTTCAAGCCAAAGCACCCAAGCCACCATTTGCAGTAAGTAGTGCCTTTCAACTTCAAGCCAAAGCACCCAAGCCACCATTTGCAGTAAGTAGTGCCTTTCAACTTCAAGCCAAAGGACCCAAGCCACCATTTGCAGTAAGTAGTGCCTTTCAACCTCAAGCCAAAGCACCCAAGCCACCATTTGCAGTAAGTAGTGCCTTTCAACTTCAAGCCAAAGCACCCAAGCCACCATGTACAGTAAGTAGTGCCTTTCAACGTAAAGCCGAAGCACCCAAGCCACCATTTGCAGTAAGTAGATTCAGATTCAGAATCAGAAAACTTTATTGTCTGTCGTAACAGAAAATCTTCTTTGACGTGGCTCAACATACAAACAGGACAATGTACTGATAAGCAGTCATACAACACAGATTTCTGCGAGCACACACAGTGTGTATCGATCTTAAGAGCAAATATAAAGATTAAAAACTGTAAAAATAGACAAGATAAAAGTTGTGGATACGTGTAAAGTGACAACGCGTCAGGGTTAATTTGTCCATTGTTCATTTTTTATTTAAGCTGTTTATGGCAATGGGTATGAATGAGTTTTTGTGGATGTTTTTTTTGGATAGGGGGACTTTATATCGGCGGCCTGATGGCAGAAGTTGGAAAGACTTGTGCAGGGGGTGGGTGGGATCCTGTGTAATGAGGTTGGCTTTCCTTTTAACTGCCTGGGTGTGGAGTACTGATAATTGATTTTGAGTTTTGCCAGTTATTTTGCTTGCCTGATTGATGATCCGGGAAAGCTTTGATTTGTCTTTGACAGAGGTGAGGGTGAACCAGGATGTGATGTTAAAGGTGAGTACAGATTCTATAAGTGATTTATAGACAGCTGTTAAAATGTCCTGTCTGACATCAAAGCTCCTGAGTTTCCTCAGCAGGAACAGGCGTTGCTGTGCCTTCTTCTACACAGAGTCTGTGTGCTGGGAGAAGGACATGTGGGTGTCAATCTCTGTGCCCAGGTATCTAAAGGCCTCTACCTGCTCAACTGTCTGCCCATTCAGCCTCAGAGGTTCAAAGAGAGGTTGGGGGGAAGATGTTTGCCTCCCCCCACAACACAGCTCCTTGGTCTTGGAGATGTTAAGCTCCAGAGAGCTCTCTTTGATCCACAGCATCAGGGTGTTGACCTGCTGATAGTAGGCAGCCAGAGAAGTGTGATCCTTGATGTGGGTCACCAGGGCCATATCGTCTGCATACTTAAAAAAGGAAATGTCACTTTTATTGTTTGTTATGTTGTTTGTGTAGATGGAAAATAAAATCGGTGATAAGACACAACCCTGGTGGACACCAGTGTTTAAAATCATGTTCTTGGATTTAAAACCATTTAACACCACATGCTGAGGCCGGTCCTGCAGAAAGTCTTTTATCCACAGGATAAGTGATGGGTTGACTTGTAGATCCAGAAGGCGGTTGCAGAGGGCGACCGTGTTAACTGTGTTAAAAGCTGAAGAAAAGTCCATAAATAAATTCCGTGTGTGGGGGTGTGGGGAGTCCAGCTGTCTGCTAACTGTGTCCAGGAGAGTCAAACAGGCATCCTCCACCCCACGCCTTGCCTTATAGGCAAACTGGAGTGGGTCAAGCCTGTCCACCACCATAGCAGTGAGGTGATCACTTACCACCCTCTCCATACACTTGGAAAGAATGGATGTGAGTGCCACTGATTTAGTAATATAGATTATTTAAATGCCAGGTTGGTATATGACTTGGAATGAAACTTGCGGGTAGTGGTGATGAGACATTGAAAGTTTGGGAGGTTGTTAAAGTAGTTGAGACAAGAAAATCTGCAGTCACTGTATGTCTGCGGTGGATTAGGTACCAAGCAAGCAACTTGTGCTTGCCCCGGATGATGTTGAGCCTCCTGTTGTTGAAGGTGCCCTCATCTAGGAAATGGAAGAATACTGTCTTGTGCATGGTGGGGAAGCTTAGGGATGTAATTCACTAATCGTAGCATACCAGCCTCTGATCTGCTCTTGTAGTCTCAGTATTTATGCAGCTGCTCCAATTGAGTTTCCAGTTAATGGTGTTCTCCAGGAACTAAATGGTATGGAAGTCAATGTTGGTAATGGCTTTGACTATCAAGGCTGTGCTTCAACTGTTAATTATTGACATTGGTCATTGCCTGGTACTTTCACAGCACAAATGTTACTTGAAATATATCAACCCATAATTGAATGATGACCAGATCTTATTGCATGCCACTCTAAATTGCTTGATTTGCAGTTGTTGAAATGGAATTGAACTGTGTGCAATCATCAGCAAACGTGCCAACTTCCAGCTGTATTGTGAAAGGAGTGCTATTGATTAAGCAAGTAAAGACAGTGAGCTGACAGCCCCGAGGAACTCCTGTAGCGATATCCTGGCCTGCAATGATTGACCTCCAACAACTCAACTATCTTCCTATGCTGAGCGTTTTCCCCTATATGCCCACTGACCACAATGGTACGAGGGCTCCTTGACATCAGTTAAACACTGCCTTGGGGAAAAAAATTACTTTCATCTCACCTTTGGAATTCAGCTGTATGGATCATTGCATTGAATAATTGTGGAACTGAGCAGTCCTGGGAGACCTGAAATGGGCATCAGCAGGAAGGTAATTGTGGCCAAGTGACAGTTGTCAATACTTTCAGGATAACTATCACTATTTTGCTAATGAGCAGGTTTATGGAAATGAACCTGACTGGAATTGCCCTGCTTTCTGTAAACTGAACAATTTCTGGTGACTTTCGACATTATCGGGTGTATGCCACTTATACTAATGTTGTGATGAGTTGCATCTGTCAAGGATAGATTAATGAAAAGGGGGTTAATCCCTTGTTCAGTTTGTTTGTTATTTGCACATTCCAGTATGGTATCTGTCAGTCAGGAGTCAAAGATAGTTAATAGACACAAAATGCTGGAGTAACTCAGCGGGACAGGCAGCAAAGAAACTGACAAGTTACTAAAGAACTTAGTAAGGAATGGGTGAAGTTTCGGGTCCAGATCTTTCTTCAGACTGACAAAGATAGCTGTGTCAGTGGTGCCGCCACCAAGGCATCCTTGTCGATTATATTTGAAACCTCCAACCCAGACTACTTTGTGTACCACTACTACTTCCATTGTGGCTCTGGAGTCAAAAACTATGGAGGAGCAGATTCATCAGATGTATGAGGGACAATAAGTGGTAATCAAGAGGATGATTCCACATCCTTGTTTGACCCAATGCCACAAGACTTCATGGGCTCTCGTCAATGTTGAGAACATTCCCTCCTGCTTTTCACTACTGGTGGATCTCTGCTGCCACAGTACCCAGAGATTGTGAAGCAGAAGTCTGGTAAGCATGGTATGATTCTGGGAGGGCAGGAGTGGGAGGCTATTCGCCATATAAGACTCATTTATTTTCCCCTACTTGTACTGCTCCAGACAGAATAGCTTTAACTGAATGCATTTATTTCCCTCTACAAAGCACCAAAAGCAATTGTGTCACCTGACAACATTGGTCTTCACTCTATTACACATCTTCCTTTTGTTCTCTCCATCCCCTCCCCATTTCAAAGTTGAAATGTGCTTGTTTCCTCACCTTTCCAGTTCTGATGTTAACTGTTTTCCCTTTGCAGATACTATTGGACCCAATGAGTATTTTCTAGTTCAGAATTTGCATCTGCATATTATTTTGCATTTTGATAATGGCAGGCTGCTAACTGTGGGGCAACTCATCTAATTTGGATACCAATGCTCAGATGGAAGGGTTTGCCAGATTTGTCAAGGTTCGTTTCTTAAAAAGCAGATAGCAACAAACGTTAAAGGTAGACCATGGCAATCTTTAATTGATTCGTCAGACAGGAGTGGCAAAGATCTACAATGAGCATAAACATTGCTCAGTCCTTCTCGGGCGCCACTCAGAGAACAAAGGAAAGTTAGCATAATTATACATTTTTCTTATCAGCAAAACACGCCTACCAAGTCTGAATATGGCATGACTGAAAGATTCTGCCGCCTTTCAGAATATAGGAAAGCTGGGTCAAAATCAAGCTCATCCAATAACAAGTTATTACTTATCTTTGGCTGGCCAGCTATTTTTTTCAATCTTGGCTTCTTTATGGCCTTGAAAAGAAGCACATGTTATTACGCAGGCGCCATCTTAATGTCTTTATTGAAAAGACAACCTGTCCTCCATATTGTGTTCCATATAATTTGCAATGTCATTCAGACTTGGCACCGAGCCATTCTTTTCTTCTACTAGTCCATGCTTTTGTAGAAGAACGACTCCATTTTAGATTTGACTATTAGATTTGACTATTTGCTCTTTCAGATTGACAATGTTGGATACAAATTTGGTGCCTGGATCAACGTTGGTGGTCCAACTGATTTTACTTCCTGTTTAAATATAGCATTGCTGTAAGTGACTAATTAAGCCATCTCAAGGGACATTTAAGAATCAATCACATTGGTGGTCCTGGAATCACAAAGATGTCAGACGGCAAAGGATGGCAGATCTTCTTCTATGACGTTAGTGAACCAAAAATAATTTAATGTTATTCCTGAATTGCCAGGAATTTGAACATAACCACTGGAGTGTTAGAGTGGTAACATTCACTACGTCATCACCATAAAAAAAATCATATGTCTATTATAAAAAATGTATCATTGTGAATCGCAATACAAAATGGCTGCCTCATTTCTTAAAATCATGTAAATGTTTCAACACCATTACAAGATCAATACATCTGACATTAATATTTACAAGCTAGTTTTGACACTGAATCACAAAGCAATGTTAGGAAAGAAAACTAAAAGTGTCTAAAGTTAGAAAGGGTAACTCTACGAGGAAAGAAGATGGAGGGTTAGGGAGGGAATGTTAGTCCTTAGAATCCTGGTAGTTGAAAATGTGGCTGTCATTGTTGGAATAATTGAGAACCTTGTCACAAAGTTTCATAGTCAACCTAACTGGAGATAATTTGCTTTCCCCTTAAGTACAGTAACAGCCCCCATCTCAGAAATATGGATAGGAACAGTTTAGAGGGATAGAGTTATACAGTGTGGAAACAGGCTCTTTGGCCCATCATGCCCACACCGACCAACATATCCAATCTACACTAGTCCCACTTGCCTACGTTTGGCCCATATCCCTCTAAATCTGCCCTATCCGTTCACCCATCTAATTGCTTCTTAAATGTTGCGATAGTCTCTCCCACAACAAACTCCTCCAGCAGCTCGTTCCATACACCCACCACCCTTTGCGTGAAAACGTTACACCTCAGATTTCTCAAAAGTCAAAGTATCCTTTATTGTCATTCAGACTTTTCAGTCTGAACGAAATTTCGCGCCTTGCAGTCATAACATAGAATAAAATAACAAAACACACAATGAACACAGGTTTAACATCCACCACAGTTAGTATACAGGCACCTCCTTGCTGTGATGGAAGGCAAAAGTCTGAAAGTCTTTGTCTCTTCCCTCCTTGTTCTCCCTCTGAGTTGAGGCGATCCAGGCTTCCGATGTTGTGACCCCGCCAGGTGATGGTAAGTCCCGCGGCTGAATCCGAGCTATGCTAACGGGCCGGTTCAAACTCCGCGGCCCGGGGCGGACGAAGCTGCCACCCTCCAGTCCAGCGGACGAAGCTGTTGTTGCGGGAGCTCCGGAGAACCGGTCACCAACCTAGGACCTGTGAGCTCTCGATGTTGTCGTCCACTTGGCCCGCGGCTGAAGCCTCCGAGGCTCCGAAGTCGGGTCGCCGCCGCCGCAGTGGACGACCTTTCCCCCTTCACCTTAAGTTAGCGTGAGCTCACCAAGGTCAAATGAGTCACCCCCTCAACCTTTTAACTGGGACCTCTCAGTGAGCTCTCGATGTTGTCGTCCACTTGGCCCGATGTTGAGCGCGGAATAAATTTTCTGAAGCCTCCGAGGCCGTGGTGATTTTAAGAGATCCAAAATATCGGGAATTATCGCGTTTGCTCGCTGAATTTCATCCGATGAAATTCGGGATTTAAAATCTTCACGCCCGCCGCAGTGGACGACCTTTTCCCCTTCACCTTAAGTATAAAACCTATCCCCCTTCATCTTAAACCTAGTTATGGATTCCCCCCCTCTGGGATACGAGCCAAATGGTATTAGCCCAGAATGCCAACTTGGTCGACATCGCCAAATTGGGCTGAATTACCTGTTTTCATGCTTCATAGCTCTATGACCACAGACGTACTTCTTCTTACACCGTACTTTGGTTCATCCCCATGAAAATCCTATTTCCATGCTGCATTAAAATAAAACGGCAGAGTGCTGGAGTAACTCAGTTTGTCAGGCAGCATCTCTGGAAAACATGGATAGATGAAGTAGTGGGTTGGGACCCTTCTTCAGACTGATTTCTGATGCTGCCTGACCCTCTGAGTTACTCCAACACTTTGTGTCTTTTTTTGTAAATCAGCATCTGCACTTCCTTGTTTCTACAAATTAATCTGACAGTTTGTTTCATTTGGCCGAACCAACATTTGCAGCTCCTTGTATCTCCATGCTGTATGGAAACAGATGAGGTTGAGACCTCAAGATCTGAGGTCACGAGACCTCAAGGCCTCATGCTATGACCTCAGGTCTTGCACACCCTACATGGTACCTTAGTTCACCCACATTAATGGTCTGTTTCCTTTCTGTATAACTCTATGCCCTCAGGTTCGCCCCACAACGACAACGTCAATAGTCCCATTCACTCACCCAACTATCTTCCTCCAGTTCCCCAAAAAATACTCCACTAACCTCGCCCCACGCCTAGAATAAAGCCTCCAACGCGGAGTCGAAGGGCATTTAATGGAGAGATTTACGGAATGGATCAGCAACAAAGTAAACACTGGGACTCTGAAGAGCCAAGGCATTGACTCTGTCGGTAACACAGAGAAACATCGACGCAGGGAGACGTGACCAAAGATGCTAGAGGACCTTTGGACGTGACCACGCCAATCTCCATGGCAACCCAGTGCGCATGTATAACCTGTCCGGCGCGCCCGGGTGTGCGCCGCTCTCTAACCATTCCGCAGGCGCCGCTGACTCTGTCCCTTCGTTCCGGCGGCTGCTTGATGGGTACTGGCGCCATCTTAATTCTCGGGAGGGAGACGTGACTTGTGGCGCCGTGTGGGCGAGGTAATGTCAATAGCATCTGGGATAAATGTAGTCAATGCGTAGTGATGGTGATCCATCAGATACGGAGATTATACGTACATGCGGGATTAAAGAACCAAGACACTCTACAGTGGTGACGCCAGGTAGTGGGCACCCTCTGTGTTACTCCAGCACTTTGTGTCTTTTTCTGTAAACCCGCATCTGCAGTTTCTTGTTTCTCCTTCTGACTTCCACTCACCCATTGGGAACTATTTCGTAGGTAGACAAAAATGCTGGAGAAACTCAGCGGGTGAGGCAGTATCTATGGAGCAAAGGAAATGGGCAACGTTTCGGGTCGAGACCCTTCTTCAGACTCATTGAAGAAGGGTCTCGACCCGAAACGTCGCCTATTTCCTTCGCTCCATAGATGCTGCCTCACCCGCTGAGTTTCTCCAGCATTTTGTCTACCTTCAATTTTCCAGCAACTGCAGTTCCTTCTTAAACATTTTGTCTACTCCACTGCGAAATCTCCTCAAGGTATGCCTACTTTGAAGAAGTTCTCTCTCTCCAAACAGTCTGAAAAAGGGTATCAACCCGAAAAGTTGCCTATTTCCTTCGCTCCATAGATGCTGCCTCACCCGCTTGAGTTTCTCCAGCATTTTTGTCTACCTTCGATTTTCCAACATCTGCAGTTCCTTCTTAAACGGGAATTATTTTGTGGTCTGCCCTTCATTGGAAATCATTCTGTGCTCTGCTCTTCACTCAGGGGTGTCAATGTACTTCCCAATGTACTTGGTCCACTATTCATTCAACTCCCATGCACTTTACCCTCCAGTCTCCTCCCCCCTCCATTGTAACAAACCTGTGCTCTGCCTTTCATTCCTTCACTGGGAGCAAAGCCATGTTATTCTCTCCACTCATCCATTGAGGACAATACTGGGTTCCGCTCCCCTCCAGTGGGAACGATTTTGTACTCTGTCTAATCCTCCACTGAGGAAGTGTTTTTATCACTAGTTCTTACTGGTAACTAGGAGCTAAACTGTGCTCTAGAGTTACAGCATTATACTACATAGAAACAGGCCCATTGTCTCACCAGGTTCATGTCAATCTTTTTGCCCATCTAAACTCATCTACCCACTTTAAACACATATTTCAAACCCGTAGCTGGACACAACGTGCTGGAGTAACTCAGCGGGTCAGACAGTATCTTAGGAGAAAATACATGTGATGTTTTAGGTCGGTACCCTTCTTCAAACTGAAAGGGGGGGATGGGGAATAACTGGAGGCAAGAAAAGACCTGGACAAATCGGGGCCGGCAACAGATAACCTCAGATAGAGTGTAACCCTGATAAGACAATTGTTGGCTAGGGAAGATGTGATCGAGAGGGATTCATTGTAATGCACTTTGGAGCTGGTTAAACGACTCGGGTGAAGGGAAGGGAAGGGAGGGGGGAAAATGGAGGAGGGAAGGGGGGCGAGGGAGGAGGGAAGGGAAGGGGAGGGGGGGGAAGATGGAGGAGGGAAGGGAGGGAGGCAATGGAGGAGGGAAAGGGGGGGCGAGGGAAGGGGTGGGAAGGGAGGGGGTCAAGGGAGGATGGAGGGAAGGGAGGCAATGGAGGAGAAAAGGGGAGGAAGGGAGGGGGGGCAAGGGAGGAGGGGGGGGGGGCAAGGGAAGGGGGGGGCAAGGGAAGGCAGGGAGGAAGGGGGGGGGGGGGGGGCAAGGAGGGGAGGGGGGGCAAAGAGGGATGGGGAGAGGTGAGGGGGGTGTAGAAGAAGTCAAGAGTGTTTTATGGTCATGTGTCCCAGATAGAACAATGAAATTCTTACTTGCTGCAGCACAGAACATGTAAACATAGTACACTGTAAACAATATAAACGATAGAGAAAAAAATGTTCAGTATGTATGTGCGTGTATATATATAATATATATATATATATACACATACATACTCAAAACAAAAACAATAGAAGTTCAATAATAATAATAATGATAATAATATATTGAAGTTCATAGCTTATTTGAGATTGTAGTGTTTAATAGCCTGATGGCTGTAAGGAAGAAGCTGTTCCTGTACCTGGACATTAGTTTCCAGGCTCCTGTACCTTCTTCCTGATGGCAGTGGTGAAAAGAATGCAAGGCCAGGATGGTGTGGGTCTCTGATGATGCTGACTGCCTTTTTGAGGCAGCAACTCCAATAAATCCCTTCGATGGTGGGGAGGTCAGAGCCGGTGATAGACTGGGCAGTGTTCACAACTTTTTGCAGTCTTTTCCGCTCCCGGGCGTTAAAGTTGCCGAACTAGGCCGTGATGCAACCAGTCAATATGCTCTCTACTGTACACCTGTAGAAGTTCAAGAGAATCCTCTCTGACATACCGAATCTCCGTAATCTTCTCAGAAAGTAGAGGCGTTGATGTGCTTTATTTATAATTGCATCAGTGTGCTAGGTCCAGGAAAAATCTTCGGAAATATGCACACCCAGGAATTTGAAGTTTTTGACTCTCTAACAAGTTACTTAAAATTAGAGAATTCAACATTCATACCATACTGCAGGGCTGTACGATACCCAAGCGAAATATGCGATGCTGTTCCCCCAATTTGCCTCGCTCTGGTAATGGAGGAGGGGCAAGGAAGGAAGGGAGGGGTGAGGGGGGTGTGGAAGAAGTTACTTAAAATTAGAGAATTCGACATTCATACCATACTGGCTATGTCGCTCTTCAAGGGAGATGCTAAATGCATTTCGTTGTCTCTGTACTGTACACTGACAATGACAAAAAATTGAATCTGAATCTGAATCTGAATACTGCAGGACTGTAAGATACCCAAGTGAAAAATTAGGTGCTGTTCCCCCAATTTGCCTCATGCTGGCATGGAGGAGGTCCAGGAAAGAAAGTTCTTAATTGGAATGGGAATGGGAAGGGGAGTTAAAATGGTTAGCAACCGGGAGATCCTATAGGCCTTGGCGAACCAAGAGTAAGTGTTCAGTGAAACGGTTGCTGAGTCTACGCTTTGTTGCACTAATGTACAGGAGCCCACATCGGGAACACCAGATGCAGTAGATGTTAGAGGAAGTACATGGGTACTAACCATTTTAACACCCCTTCCTATTCCCACTAAATGTTGAATTCACTAATAAAGTAACTTCTACACTCTCCTCCCACAAACGTTTAGTGCAAACCTTCAGACAAATTATAAATGGCAAAAATAAAATGAACAAGATTACAGAAAGCCAACATAATTTAAAATTTTCCTGGAAATCGCAATTTAAAATGGAAATCAGAATTTAGGTAACAGAACAGTTAATTCCGGAGAAGATACAAAGAGATAACAGCCTTTGGTTCACTGTTAGCATTTGCTGCTTTTGAATGTGGCATGCAGTGTTTGACAGCAAACCCTTTCTAACTGATGCTCAAGGTCAGCAATTGAGTTTTCACTTGGTGGGAGTAATTATGGAAACCAATTGCATTAAGGGGTTCGGCTGGCATCTTTTAGTGAAAGAGCAAAACTCAAGCAGTCATCATAATCTGAATGCAACGATAAGATCATTTTCATTATAATATCTCCCAGGCGTTCATTACTTTTTACAGAGATTTTTTTTAACATTTAAAAGCTACAGACGCTTTAATTTAGATTGGCAGGTTTTTATTTGCATATCTGTTATAATTTTTATAAACGTGTCTACATTGCAAGGCAGACTAGATACGGATTGGAGTTGAAGCAGGAAACTGACAGATAACAATAATGAATGGTCAAAGTATAAACATTTAATATATTCAAAATTATCAAGGAAATCAAGTGTCTGTAGCTTTTAAATCCTATATCATCTAATAAAGCTGCATTAAACACCTAAAGTGATTTCAAAGTGGAAGCTTAGTTGGACTGAGTCTGTATGTTATGTCCAATATTTTCTCGTTCTATGAGAGATATAAACTATGCAAACTTATGCATTCTGATTAGTTAGTTTGGTTATCAACAATAAATGGGAAGGAAATTTAGTCATTTGAGACCATATTGTATATAATTTAACTGTACAACAGTCATACCAATGTAAGAAGAATAATACATATGGAAAGGAAAGGAATTTGAGCAAAGCTTTTGAGACTGCTTTCCAGATCAACACATTTTCTGGTTCAAAGAGCCATTCCTAGTTCATATTCTGAAGTATGAAGTGGAGAAAAAAAATAATATTAAGAAAAGCAAGCAACTATATTTGGGTACAGGAATGAAAAGGAGCTGTTGTGATCAGAGCCACCTGATTGTGATGGAATAAAAGGCAGTTTAAATAAGATTCAAAGGGAAGTCACTCTGAAAACCCAGAAAAAAAGCAGAACACCGCAGATGCTAGAAATTGGAAATTAAGAAAGGTACTGTAAGTACCGAATGCATTTGTGAAAAAAGATAGTGTTAATATTTCAGGACATCGTCTGAATTGGAAAAATGTTAGAGATGTATTTGGAATTTGAACAAGTGCAGAGGCAGGGAAAATTCGAGTGGGTCCTTTCGGACAAGTGATAAAAAAAATAAAGGGTATGAGGCAGAAGAGATTAAATGGTTCACAATAAAAATTAAGAGTGAATATGGTTTGAAATGGGACAATCTTTGTAGTGAAAGCTGAAAGGAAATTCAGAATTTCTGTATTTGTGCAGGGTGGTGAACTTGTGCCCGTTATATAGATAATAACTGACAATTTAATATAACATTTGGCAACTATGTATTTAAAATTACTAACAATATTGTAGGTGAGGAAGTGTTCATTAGATACATAACAAGTCTAGAGTAATACATAATGAAAAACAATGTAAAATTACAGAAAGAATGGTACAAAGTAATGAGTAGGTTGGTGCAACAAAGGTAATGAACTTAATGAACAGATTTAAGTAATAATAAATATACTATATGTCACATAAAGATGAAAAATAAATCAAAATTATAGATGATGGAGTAGCAAAAATTGAGGATTTCTCTTCAGTTTTCAGGGTGTGGTAGTATGATTGCAAAGCTGGGAGGGGAGGTAGAATAATTGGCCAAAACATCTACATAGAAGCAATTTTGAACAAAAAAGGCATAATCTAGTGGAAAAGGCTTGGGGACCTGAATACTGAAGGAACTCGTATCTAAAATATCAGAGGCTATGACTGCAATATTTTGAACATTATTTAGATCTGGAAGTTATGACTGCAATATTTCAAACATTTAGATATGCAACTTGTACCAGATTCTAAGGGGAGTAGGAGGCAGCCGTGGCTGACAAGAGAAGTTGGGGATATAATAATACAAAAAGAAAATATGTATAACACAGCAAAAAGTAGCCGGAAGCCAGAGGATTGGGAAACTTTCATAGGACAACAGAAGGAAACAAAACGGGCAATACGGGCTGAAAAGATGAAGTACGAGGGGAAGCTGGCCAGGACTATAAAGAAGGACAGTAAAAGCTTCTTTAGAAATGTTATGGGGGAAAAAGAGTAGCAAAGTCAAATGTGGGTCCCTTGAAGGCAGACATGGGTGAAATTATTATGGGTAACAAGGAAATGGCAGAAGAGTTGAACAGGTACTTTGG
Source organism: Leucoraja erinaceus (assembly GCF_028641065.1). Classification (NCBI taxonomy): domain Eukaryota; kingdom Metazoa; phylum Chordata; class Chondrichthyes; order Rajiformes; family Rajidae; genus Leucoraja; species Leucoraja erinaceus. The sequence continues at coordinate 25,972,463 of NC_073391.1, read as the reverse complement.
ATCTGTCTTCACTAAGGAAGACACAAGCAACCTCCCAGATGTACTGGAGGACAGAGGATCTAAGGGGGTAGAGCAACTGGAAGAAATTTTCATTAGGCGAGAAATAGTATTGGGTAGGCTAATGGGACTGAAGGATGATAAATCCCCTGGGCCGGATGGTCTGCATCCCAGGGTCCTCAGGGAGGTGGCTCTAGAAATAGTGGATGCATTGGTGATCATTTTCCAATGTTCAATAGATTCAGGATCAGTTTTCGTGGATTGGAGGAATAGCTAATGTTATCCCACTTTTCAAGAAAGGAGCAGGAGAGAAAACAGGGAATTACAGACCAGTTAGCCTGACTTCGGTGGTGGTAAAGATGCTGGAGTCAATTATTAAAGAGGTAATAATGGGGCATTTGAATAGCAGTAAAAGGATTAGTCCAACATGGATTTATGAAAGGTAATTCACCCAGAGAGTTGTGAATTTGAGGAATTCCCTGCCACAGAGGGCAGTGGAGGCCAAATCTCTGGATGGATTTAAGAGAGAGTTAGATAGAGATTTTGGGGGCTAGTGGAATCAAGGGATATGGGGAGAAGGCAGGCACAGGTTATTGATTGGGGACGATCAGCCATGATCACAATGAATAGCGGTGCTGGCTCGAAGGGCCGAATGGCTTCCTCCTGCACCTATTTTCAGACGACATATGCATTGGGATGTTTTCTGAAGTGAAATTGTGGTCCTTGATCCCTTTGTGCATTACTGTTCAAAGCAGGTGAAAGCGACAACTATAAATCAGACTGTTAACACCTGAATTGGATAAGCTAACAACATAAAATGGAATGCTCCCCACGAAGGAGTGGGCTAATTAAGAACATGTATGTTTGTAAAAGGCAAATGTTGTCTATCTGTAAGAGCATTATCAAGTCAAGTCAAGTCAAGTTTATTTGTCACATACACATACGCGATGTGCAGTGAAATGAAAGTGGCAATGCTCGCGAACTTTTGTGCAAAAGACAAACAACAAAACAACCAAACAAATTATAAACACAATCATAACACACATATTCTTTTACATAATAAATAATAGAAGGAAAAACGTTCTGTAGAGTTAGTCCCTGGTGAGAAAGGCGTTTACAGTCCGAATTGCCTCTGGGAAGAAACTCCTTCTCAACCTCTCCGTTCTCACTGCATGGCAACGGAGGCGTTTGCCTGACCGTAGCGGCTGGAACAGAACGTTGCAGGGGTGGAAGAGGTCTCTCATGATTTTGTTTGCTCTGGAGTTGCACCTCCTGTTGTATAGTTCCTGCAGGGGGGTGAGTGAAGTTCCCATAGTGCGTTCGGCCGAACGCACTACTCTCTGCATGGCCTTCTTGTCCTTGGCAGAGCAATTCCCGAACCAGATGGTAATGTTCCCGGACAAGATGCTTTCCACCGCCGCTGCGTAGAAGCACTGTAGAATCCTCGGAGACACTCTGAATTTCCTCAATTGCCTGAGGTGGTAAAGACGCTGCCTTGCCTTACTCACCAGTGCTGAGGCGTGTGATGACCATGTCATATCCTCAGAGATGTGGACTCCCAGATATTTAAAACAGTTCACCCTATCCACAGGATCCCTATTTATACTCAATGGAGTGTACGTCCTCGGATGATGTGCCCTCCTAAAGTCCATGATCAGCTCCTTCGTTTTTTTGATGTTCAAGAGGAGGCTGTTCTCCTGGCACCAGAGTGCTAGATCAGCCACCTCCTCCCGGTAGGCCTTCTCATCATTCTCTGAGATCAGGCCCACCACCACAGTGTCATCAGCAAACTTGGTCCAAGTACTAATATCACTGGGTTTGAAAGATCTTTGATCATGGGAGATTAAGTATTTTTTGCAATGGTCAAAGTTACTCTTGCTAGTGTCAAAATGATTCTGATGTTTTCATGAGTATGTAAAATTACTACATACAGTATTTTGATTAATAGCCGGTATTACTACAATGCTGATTACGTTTCATTTTATATATCTACCAGTAATTCATTTCCCCATACTTGATATTTCGGTTAACCAAGGATGTTTAAGGGCCTGTCCCACTTTCCCGAGCTGCTCACAAATTCTCCCGAGTTTTCCCCTTGATTCAAACTCGGAGAATGTTTGTAACGGGTCCGTAAGAGTCCGTAGATATATCGTAGCGGCTCGTTATGTCAGCCGTAGGTACTCGGGGCATCAGGTAAGTCGGGATGTTTTTTCCAGCATGACAAAAAATGTCCACGAGTAAAAAGATAGTCGGGAGGAGAAAAATTGCAACATTTAATGCCCCGAGTACCTACGGCTGACATAACAAGCCACATAACAAGATATATCTACGGACCCGTTACGAATGTTCTCCGAGTTTGAATCAAGGGGAAAACTCGGGAGAATTCATAAGCAGCTCGGGAAATTGGGACAGGCCCTTAAATCACTGCCGTGTTTGATGTGAATACAATTTAGCAATCCATAGAGAATATCAATAACATATTGCAACAAGTTAGAGAACCACACTTAAAACCTAACCTAACTTTTATCAAGTAAGGATGTTTTTGTAGTGTAAAGTGACATATGAATTATTTATTTTGTCTTAGTTAAAATCAAAGGGGATATCTTGCTTAATATAAGATTTTTAATGTAGCGTCTTTGTGTGCCATGTCTTGGAATTATTAAAAAAAAAACTTAATTCGTCATATTTTTAAATTTTCGGTCTGGGTTCCACAGAGCATGAAGGCATGAATAACATGGGTTTCAAAGCTACTCTGATTTTATTTAAAGGGCCTGATTTTACCTGATGTTCAACAACAGCACCAGCAGATTTACCAGCACAATTCACGAAAAAGAGCAAACGGTTAGCACAGCGGACAGTCAGGAGAACACCCTTAAATTGATATGGATAATGATAACAGCATATAATTCTCCAACATCCAACAGGATCCCACTATTGACCACATCTTCCCATCTCCACTCCTTTCTGCTTTCCGCAGAGACCATCCCCTCCAAAACTTTCTGGTCAACTAATTCCGAAACCACACCCTCCTCAGGTACTTTCCCCTGCAACCACAGGAGATGCAACACATGTCCCTTTACCTCCCCCGTCGACTCCATCCAAGGCACCAAACAGTCTTTCCAGGTGAGGCAGAGGTTCACTTGCACCTCCTCCAACTTCATCTGCTGTATCCGCTCTTCCAGGTGTCAACTTCTCTACATCAGCAAGACCAAGAGCAGGCTTGGCGATCGTTCCGCTGAATACCTCCACTCAGTCCGTCTTAATTTACCTGAACTCCCGGTTTCTCAGCACTTCAACTCCCCTTCCCATTCCCTATCTGACCATTCTGTCCTGGGCCTCCTCCATTGTCAGTGAGGCCCAGCACAAATTGGAGGAACAGCACCTCATATTTTGCTTGGGTAGTTTACACCCCAGCGGTATGAACATTGACTTCTCTAACTTCAAATAGCCCATGCTTTCCCTCTCTATCCCCTCCCCTCCCCGTTCCCAGTTCTCCCACCAATCTTACTGTCTCAGACTGCATTCTATCTTTGTCCCGCCCACTCCCCTGACATCAGTCTGAAGAAGGGTCTCGACCCGAAACTTCACCCATTCTTTCTCTCCAGAGATGATGCCTGGCCCGTTGAGTTACTCCAGCATTTTGTGTCTACCTTTGATTTAAACCAGTTCTTTCTTCAAAGGTTCAAGGGTTATTTTATTGGTCACATACACCTAGGTGTAGTGAAATGCTTCTTGCCAATGCAGCACATAAAGAAAGAATACAGACATAACAGTAATAAAGAAATTTAAACATAAAAACATCCCCCCACAATGGTTCCCATTATGAGGGAAGGCACAATGTCCAGTCCCCATCCCATGTCCACCCATAGTCGGGCCTATTGAGGCCTCCACAGTCGCCTTTACAGAGGCCCGATATTCCAGGCCGTTCTCGCCGGGTGATGGTGCTCTGGCGTCAGGAGAATCCTCACAGCGGCATGGGAAACCTGGAACGGCCGCATCCCTTACCGAAGACCGCGGCTTCCGAAGCCAACAATGGATGGAGCTCCACCACTGGCGATCTCGGCGAGAGATCCCAGGCTCCCAATGAAAAGTTCAGTGCCGCCGCCCGCAGCTGGCCGCTCCATAGTCCCGCAGCTCCACGATGTTTCATCGGCGGTCTTCAGCTCCAGTGTTGCGACCCGGGCAAGGCATCGCCCGCTCCACAATAGCGCTCCAGTGCTGTGCCGCCGTTACCGAAGCCGAGGTACGGGACGGACCCCTCATTAAACGCCGCTCCAGGCCCACTGGTAGGCCGCGAGGATGGGTCGTAAGTACAGCCCGGAGAAAAGCTGCCTCTCCGACCAGGTAGGGACCCTGAAAAGCAGTCCCCCCCCCCCCCCCCCCCCCCCCCCCCCCCCCCCCCCCACAAAAAAAAAGACTAGAGCTCCAAAAACAAAACACTAAAACTCAATAAATTTTTTTTTAAAAGAGTGAAAAATGAACAGCTGCAGGCTGGGCAGCCATAGCACACAGGATGGCGCCCCCTCCTGTGTGGTTATTTGAAGGGGGCGCCGTCCACTTACACCCTTAAAATGATTATTTTTCATCTTCCTTATCTCACAAACATTAAAATCAGTTGTAGAGCATATATTAGCACTTTCACTGGGAGCAAAACACAAATACAGAGTAAAGATTAGAAATTCCTTTCTGCTCAGATGAGCTGAAGGTAGAATATAAATGTGTTGGCACAATTATCCATTTTTGAAATTTCGGTACTATTGACTTGAATGCTTTTTGATATATTGCCCTTAATTCCATATAGATCAGTGAGAATGCATATACAATGAATTTTTCCTTCTTTCAAGGTTTTACTCCCAGAAACTCTAATGATGGATTCCACAGACCAAAAACCTATCTGGTAAGAATACTTCAGCAGTAAATAAATTTGCATAATAAATTATAAAAGTTTAATGTGAGTGTGTGCAATCAACAAAAGCAATATAAAATTTGAATCAATATTCACTGTGCAGATCTAGCTTGGTTTGTCTCAAAGGGAGAATGAGATTTAAATAAAAGAGAACAAAATAAATCGCAAAGGGTCGTGAATTAAACATTTCAGTAACCTATTTTTAATTTAATTCAAATCTTTTTTTTCTCTGTTTTATACCCAAAGCTAAGTGTTGGTTGAGATCTTCTAGTTAAGTAGATCTTAAATTAACACCACCAAAGTTTTACTAGACTTAAACGTTCACGTCATGAAATCTGCTCAGCAATCTGCTAAAAGTAATAATCTATGATTACTGGAAAGGCTACCTAACGCATCAGTTGAACTATTGAAAACTGCATTGCAGTTGTGATTATTAGGGACACTTATTCACCATTTGTATTAGTTTTCAAAAATAAGATTTATAATGTAGAACTTCTGAAGAATCACCAAAGATAGACACAAAATCTATCTCTGGATGGAAGGTATGGTCGAGATCGTTCTTCAGACTAAGAATCTTTGCCTTGTAGGATCTTGTTCGGAGTTGTCATGCCTGTGTCACTTCAGTGCTTCCCATTGCTTTTCTTTTTTTGTAATTTATTTTAGTGTACTACCAGAAGAAAGTGGCAATGTAAGCAAATTGGATAGCTGTTCAAAGGAAAAGAAATCTTCCGACAATGTGAAAGATATAGATGAAGAGTGCCCATCTGGAGTTTCTCTGCAATTATGGAAAGTATGTTTTTCTTTTATTTAATAGTTATTTGATTATATTTTCATGTGCTTATTCAATTTTGTTTTCGATTGCAAACTATTAAGACCAGCAAGTATATAGTAGATGAATTTCCTTCTGTGGGAAGGTGAGTAATTAGCTATTAATAATATAGAAAAAAACTGAAAATGATTGATAGGGAATTCCAGAATACAGCCTGCAGTAATCAAGGAACATATCGAAACAGCATAATGATAATAAGATCTGGCAGTGTTGCCACAACAATTTTATTCTTGTTAGCTGTCTGCGAAGTGTCTTGAGAAAGGAAATTCCGTTAAACTAAGTAGATTTGCAGTAGATTCACTGCAACCCAAGTCTTGGCCCATCTGAGGATTTTTTTTTAATCTATTCCAACCCTTTCCGTAACTTGTAACTTATTCCATAACTTCCTTTCTCTTTCTATAGATGTTGCCTGATTGCTGAGTGTTTCTGCATCTTCTCATATTATTACGTATTATTGCCCCAATTATGAAGTAGTGATTGATTTGTGAAATAAGCATTCAGACACACTGAATTGAATTGAAGCATGCACAATAATGATAATTTAAGCAAGTTTGTGTCATGTTACTCCTGATTTATTTTTCTTAGAAATTTCAGGAGTTGAAAGAACGAAGGAATGCCATAAACAAATTTTCATTTAAAAAGAGAGCGAGACGGAAACGAAAAATTGCTGGTGCAGGTATGATTTGTATTAGAAATTGTTCACTGAATTATTAATGAAGATTGCTATCAAATTATGTACTCGTGTTATATGAAATAACATTAATGAAATGGAAATTTGGGCTGAGATTCTCTTTTTTTTATTGGTTTTCCTTATTTGATTAATGCATCTAAAATTGTTATGTTATATTTTTGGATGAAGTTGCTATTGTCTATCTCTACTTTGAACTGGACCTCTATTTCTCATTTGGCTTGACATGTAAACACATGTGAAACAGGAAACAGGCCCCTGAGGTGCATTTGGGTGAAACTATAGAGCTTTAAAGTAGTCAACATTTGCTGCAATAATGCTGAACTGGAAAAGGAGCACTATTATTCCAAGAAATTACTCATTTTTAATTGTACATTTTTCAATAAATGCTGGAACTCTCTGCCACAGAGGGTAGTTGAGGCCAGTTCAAAAAGAGGGAGTTAGCACTATTATTCCAACGGGATAATTACTCATTTTTAATGGTACACTTTATATGAATTCTTCATTTCTATGACATTAATACCCGTCATTCCCACTGATTAATATATAGAGGTGGTTTCAAACTGATGTTCAAAATTATAAAATGAATAAAAACAAGAAATAGAAGAATGAATGGACTCTACATCCGTTTGAGCTACTCTGTCATTTAATAAGATAATGGCTGAACCATTTAAAGACTGAAAGGTATTTAACTAGAATTAATGCACACAGTTTATCAGTCCTCTGATTGTGTACTGTTTCCCATCCCAATTTCTATTTCCCTTGATTCCCTCAGTGCTGAAAATATTGTCCATTTCAGCCTTAAGTATCTTAATTGACTGAGCAGTCATGACCTTCTCAGTAGGGAATGCCAACAATTTTCAACCCTGCATGAAAAACTTCTCTTAATCTCAGTCTGATGCCGACTCCTCATTCTGAAATGTTTCCTTAGTTTTTATTCTCGAACCTCAGAAGGGCTCAAAATCTTGTACATCTAGGGAAGATTACTTATTATACTAATTTCCAGTGAGTAAAGGCCACTCTATCTCGGTCTTTCAGGTAATATTACATAATTTAGTCTGGTGAAACTATATAATATAGATACTTTTTTAAAGTGCAGAGACCAAACCTACTTCACCAACACCTTGCACAGTTAAGAATTTAGGAATAAAAAATCATCCCAATGAGAAACCTATATTGATAATATACTTAGAACTGTAAAAAAAATTATATGGAGCAAAACACAAAGTGCAGGAATAACACAGCAGGTTAGGCAGCATCTCTGAAGTCCATGGATATACAACGTTTTGGGTCGACATCCTTATTCTTCAGAAGGATCCCAACCCAAAATGTCCTGCAGTTACTCCAGCACTTTGTATTTTACTCTAGATTCCAGCATCTGTAGTTTCTTGTGCCTCCATTAGTAAGGAGCAAAAAGCCCTTACCTTTATCTGGACAATAATAATTGAGAATAATTTCAAGAATCAATAATTCAAAATAGATAGTAATCTATATTATTCTGGTCATCGTTTACATTTAACCCTTTACAGTTGAATGAAAAAAATGGTCAGTATTACAATTTTTTTTGATCATCATATTTAATAGTTTTGTATCTAATTAAAATTATATGTGTGCAGAAAGCCTGACAAACGTGGGAGGGAATAGTGAGGACCCTTCCATCAAATCGCAGGAATCTAAGCAAGAGCAGGAATCTGAGGCTGAAAGGTATTTAACTGGAATTTATGTACATAGTTTATCGGTCCTCTGACAAATTTAGACAGTTGTGTGATTATTTAATATTTTTAATTTTAAACCTTCAATTCAATTTTATTAGAATAAATCCAAAGATATCTTTTCAAATATACTTATGTTTAGATATTCCTGAACACAATTTAATCAATGAAATCCTCAATTCACGTGAAAAATATTAGTTAATGCCATTACTCTCAATAATTCTCTTACCATGATTTATGTTGAAAATAATGCTGATGTCAAAAACAATTTAATCATAATGATATAAGATAGCAAAACTAATCAATTGAAACCATTTCTTTCAAATTGGAATGAACTTTATGCTGGTAATGTTGATGTTGTGTTCCATTTTAGCAGCCAGCTAGCCATGAGAGAGGCCCACTGGAATGAACTAAGGCAATATTTTGGAGCAGATGATAGATTTAAGTCTCCTGCTTGCAGCACATTGCTTTCAAAGGTATTAATATTTATTTATATAACTTTATTGTGTGTAACTTAATGTGGCTCTGCAAAAGGTCTGTTTGGTATGCAGGAAAGGAAGTCTGAAGTGTCCCATAAATAATCCAATGCAGCACTGTTAACAGAGCAAGCAAGAAAGCAATAGAAGGGGCGACTGAATACTTGGTCAAATAAATGCTCTTGAGTTATAAACATTTAGGAAGAAAGTGTCAAGAAGTAGAATTGAGGTAACTCAATGATGAGGCTAAGCAAGGAGGAATATGTAAAAGAACAGTGTCACCGCACAGAGGAAGCAGATTGTAGAGATGGGGTGAAGTAAGGTGTCGGAAGGAACTGCAGATGCTGGATTAAACCGAAGATAGACACAAAAAACTGGAGTAACTCAGCGGGTCAGACAGCATCTCTGGAGAAAAGGAATAGGAGACGTTTTGAGTCGAGACCCTTCAGACTTTCTGTTCTAGGCTTCCTCAATTGACTGACATGCTGAGTTACTCCAGCCTTTTGTGTCTATCTGGGGTGAAGTAAAACCTGGGTACTAATTCTAGGATGGTAAGTTAAGGATTTTGCGATTCAGTAGAATATGGGACCACTGATAAAGTTTGCTCAGCAAATGGCTTAATTTAAAACATAATGTGGAAAGCAGTGCCAAAGAACGAAGCATAATAAAAAGGAACTGTAGATGTTGGTTTTTACCAAAGATAGACACAAAATGCAGGAGTAACTCAGCAGGTCAGACAGCATCATTGGATTTTTTTCCAGTTAAATTGGATCATGGTTGGCACAGACATCATGAGCATATGGCCTGTCCTGCGCTGCACTGCTCGCTCTATTTAGAATTTAGACATACGGTGTGCAAACAGGCCCATGGCCCACCAAGTCCGTGCTGACCAGCGATCGCCCCATACACATACCTATGCGCACTAGGGACAATTTTACAACTTACTGAAGCCAATTAACCTACAAACCTTTGATTAATTGGCTTTGGAGTGTGGGAGGAAACCGGAGCACCTGTAGAAAACCCATGCAGTCACAGGGAGAACGTACAAATTCCACACATAGAGCACTCGTAGTCAAGATCGTACCCAGGTCTCTGGCTTACTAAGGAGCAACTTTACCATTGTGCCACCTTGCCGCCCTGATGATCCAGCCTTTTGTGCATCCCTGATTCTAATAGTTTCATTGCTGTTGGATTTATCTTATGTGCTCTGAAATTATTTTCCTAAACCTGCTTGTCTCACCATTTCTGTTTTCTGCCTTGAGGCGCACCGTGAGAACTACCTGAATCCTAATATAAGTTTCCTAATATCCTCCAGGGCTCGAAATTAACGGTTGCCCGGGTGCCATTGACCACCCAAAGTGCCGCCGGGCAACCTAAAAGCCGACTCATTTTGCCCGGCTTGGCACTGCAGATATTGGTTTATATCGATAGACACAAAAAACTGGAGTAACTCAGTGGGTCAGGCAGCATCTTTGGAGAAAAGTAACGTGTCGTTTCGTGTCGGCGACGGCTGTGCGGAGCAAAGATACTAGGTGCAGGTTGACGAAGGTTCGGAGCGAATGACGGGCCCCGCACAGCGGCAGCAGCACCCGCGAAAGCGGCTACACCGCCTCCTCCTCCCACACCCCGCCCGCCCTGATAGCGGCCCCTGCTTGCAAATCCGCTAACGGCGCTTTCAAAAGAAACCTTCTCGCACGCCGAGGCCGGGAGGAGGGAGGGAGGGAGGGGGAGGCCTCCTTCCGCCGTCTGATGCAGCTGCACCAAAGATCCTATAGCAATAAGATCTTTGAGTTGCACCGCTTGGCCCCGCACCTTGCTGTTGGCTGGCGGAGGCGGTGGCGAGGAGATCCCAACCCCCTCCCGCTTTGGCGGCGGCACTTGGCGGTGGACAGGGACGGCCAAGGCAGCGGGTCGACGTCCGAGGAGCGCTGACCTTCCTTCCTCCCCACCTCCTCTGCCCCTTCCCCTCTCTCTCTCTCTTTCTCTCTCTCTTGTACGCCCCCCTCCACCCCTCTTACCCTGGGACCCCTCCTCTCCATCCCACACTGATCCCCATACCCGCCTCTATTCAGTCTGACATCCCCTGTGCTCCCCTCCCCATCTACCCCCCCTGCCCCAATCTATTCATCCTGCTCTGATCACCTCACATTGATTCTCCTGCCACCCCCCAAAAATGTTCTCTTCCTCTTCTGTGATTCAGAATCAGAATCAATTTATTTGTCATTTGGACCCCTGGAGGTTCAAACGAAATGCCGTTTCTGCAGCCATACATAACACACAAATAGACCCCAGACACAACATAATTACATTTAACATAAACATCCATCACATAACTGTGATGGAGGCCAAATAAACGTATCTCTCCACTGCACTCTTCCCCCCCCCGATGTCAGAGTCAAAGTCATAGCCCCCGGCTGGCAATGGCGATTGTCCCGCGGCCATTAAAGCCACGCCGGGTGGTGCGAGGTCGCACACCGGGTCTTGGTGTTGGTGCCCCCGGCGTGCGCTCGCAGAGTCCGCAGCCATTCCAGCCGCGCGGGGCAGTGGTGTTAGGCCCCGCTCCAGGAGCTCTTCGACCCCGCAACACGGGCGGGAGAAGTCGCCGCGGCAGAAGCCCCGAAAAGCCGTCTCCCCCCAGGGAGCCGTGGGCTCGGCGCCGTCGTCCACAGACCTGTAGAGAGCCTCTGACTCTCCGGCAGCAGCAGCAGCAGCAACAGCAACAGCAGCAGCAGCAGCACCAGCAGCAGCAGCGCTCCTCCACCGCTCCGGACCCGGCCAGCTCCGCGACGGTGAGGTGAGTCGACACCTGAGTCCCCGGTCTCTTCCTGTTGGAGGCCGCTCCTCGTTACGGCCTCAACGACGACTGAGACCCGACGAGAAAAGGTCGGGTCTCAGTGCAGGGAGAGATTCAAAAAGTTTCCCCCCCCCCCCCACCCCACCCCCACCCCCCCACACACACACCCCAACATAAAATAACAAACACTACATAAAAACACAGACAAAAATAATAAAAACGCGGACAGGCTGCAGAGGCCGCTGCTGGCCAGAGCCGCGCCGCCTACCGGAATATTCGCCAAATATTGTTTGATAATTTAATGTGAAGTGTAACAAAATATTTTATTACATCGCACACACGTGCAACTTGCTGTTATTGGTTAGACAGTAGGAAATGTATGGAATGTGACAAATAGATGCTCAAGAAAAAGAGCATCAGGATAGTTGAAACAAGAAAGTAAAGATTTTGTCACCCTGTTGTTGCAAACATTTAATTGTCTTGGTGATGATTCAAATGCCTTATTTAAAGATTGAGCAGTTGGCAAGGTTACAATCTTTTTCAGCCTTAAAATTTGACTATTACTGTGGTTGTCCTGAACTTGCTGGAGTGGCTCACCACCTGTTCTCACTGCTAACCATACATTTAGCTGATTCATCAAGGTTAGTTTTTCTAATATGAAGTGTAGGTCAAAATCCAAATTGGTGAAGTACTACGTGACAGCAGGGCTTTGTGCACGTAACCTATCATGCAGATGAACCAGAGAAAAGCCTCTTCCACAAAAATATGTACAGTTGACCATGTCGTGCCCTCACGCTTTGCATCTGCAAAACTGTCAACTTTCTCGAATGCTATTAAACATGAATAAAATCATTCAAAAACTAACAAAATGAATTTGCACAGAAATGTTTTGCCATTTGTAAAACTAAGTGCTGGTACTTCATTGTGCAAATACCAGCATTTCCCAGTTGGCTGAATATGTATTAAGTGTAATTACGAGATGTGTTACAATCAAACATTAATTTACAGAATCTCCCATGTTAGAATCTCCCAAGTTGTTCATATCAACATTATGGTTTCATTAAGTAACTCAGTACAGCTTTTTTTAATGGAGACACAAGAGACTGCAGATACTATAATATCGGAGAAACTCAGCAGGTCAGGCAGCATCTGTGGCGGAGACAGACGATGTTTCAGTTTGGGACTCTTTAGACTGATGGAGTAGTGGGAAGAAAGCTGGGAAAAGAGATGAGAGGATGGGGTGGGGCAGGAACTGACAAGTCGTAGGTGGTTTCGGGTGAGATGGTGAAAGGAATTGGGTAAAGGGGACAGGGATGTAGAAATAACTTGGATGATCTCTTTCCCCTCCTTCTCCCTTGGAGTCAACAACATACTCCACCTTGGAAGCGACAGCAGGTGAGAAGGGAGGGAGCCCTACGGTGACGCAGCAGTTGGCAGTGGTGTGAAGAAAGCCTGTCCTGTCAGGGGCTACAACGTGAGCCACAACAACAGCCATGTTAAACGGCGAAGAGGTGCCTTTTAGAGGTGCTCAGTGAAGTAGAGAAGGCTTGACAGAATGTTCAGAGTTCCAGAGGGTAAGAGGAAAATTGACCAGAATGGTGGGAGGAGGGGTTGTGGAGTGGTGCGTAGCAGCTAGGCAGAGTGAAACACGAAAACGCAGATTATTATTAACATGGAATTTAAAAAAATGTATGCAGAGTTTAGTTTTCTGTTTTGGAGCAAAGCAATGCAGCGTGTCTTCTTTTACTGTAGCATATTCATGCTCACTCAAACTTCAGTCATCTAGCTTCTTCTTGTAGCCACTTGCAGTTTTTTTTTCTATGCAGAATGCCTGCATGCCAAAGTTAAATATTTAGACATTCTAAGACCTGATGCAGATTGACAATGTTAATCAGTATGCTTTATGTCACCTTAATGGCATTGTAAAAAAGAAAGGAAAAATTGTTTCTGCTTCAGGGACTGTATTGATGGACTAGTGTTAAATATATAATTGATGTAGAACAGGTTAAAACCAGTTCAGTAAAGTGCGGATCGCAAACATTCATCTATCACACCATCATTTAAACTCTATTGTATGTCAGCTATCATCTGATGATTTAAATCTCCAATGTCTTGAGGTAAGAATTTTGTGTGTGAAGAAAAATTGTGCCAGTAGCAGAATGACTATATCATAAAATTGTCTAAACATTGTACATCAAGTTGACAGCTCTCAGTATTTAGTTCCTGGATACCAAATAAATATATTGCAGTCATTCCAGTTTAATACCCTGGAAAATGAAATACAGAAACATTATTACTTGTGATACAATTAAGCATTTCTTGTTACTGTTTTTTTTTTTGCCAGCATGATACATTACTGCAGATCTTTTACTGTTTGTTCATTTTTATGTGGAAATGCTGCGAGGAAAAAAAAGCAGATAACTGGTATTTGCCAAATGAGCATTAAGGTTTTTATGTTATTAAAATGGATCCAGGTGGAGAGGTGATATCGATATTGGTTTGTTATTGTCACGTCTACCAAGATACACTGGAAAAACGTGTTTTCCCCTTCTATCCTGCAAATCATACCATTCATGAGTATATAATTTATATATAAATAAGATAAAATATATTAAAAAAGAAAAAGTGAACAATTTGCGGCAAATAGTGTTACAAATATAGAGAAAGTACAGTGTAAAAAAGTGTGCAAGGGCTATAATGAGCTAGATTTGAAGCTTGGGAATTCATCTTCATGAGAGTGCTGTCAAGAGTCTGATAACAGCGGGAAGAAGCTGTTCTTGAATCTGGTGATATATGCTTTCAAGCTTTTGCATAATCTGACCGATGTTGCAAGGATGAATGTAGGAGGGAGATAGCATCTGATGTTGACCTGTTGCGGAAGTAGGCAAATTGCTGTGGATTGGTTTATTGGTTATTAATATTACTATTATTAGTATGTTTTGCTTGTTATCCAAGGAAAACGTTCATACATGAATACAATCAGACTATTCAGGATAGAGCTTTATAGCTACAGAGAAAGTGCAGATAGTAGAACAAACATCTCATACCTCATATTTTGCTTGGGCTTACAAACCAGCGGTATGAATATTGATTTCTCTAACTTCAAGTAACCCTTGCTTTCCCCCCCTATCTCCGTCCCTCCCCCACCCTGGTTCTGCAACTAGTTTCACTGTCCTGATCAATTTTACTGATTGTAAGACTCCTTGTCACCTTCCCCTCAGCTAATAATGAACCATTCTAGGGTTACACAAAAAAGCTGGAGAAACTCAGCGGGTGCAGCAGCATCTATGGAGCGAAGGAAATAGGCAACGTTTCGGGCCGAAACCCTTCTTCAGACTGATCGGGGGTGGGGGTGGGTGGGGACAAGAAAGGGAAAAGGAGGAGTAGCCAGAAGGCTGGGGGATGGGAGGAGACAGCAGGGGGGCTGAGGAAGGGGAGGAGACAGCAAGGACTAACAAAATTGGGAGAATTCGATGTTCATGCCCCCGGGGTGCAGACTCCCCAAACGGAATATGAGGTGCTGTTCCTCCAATTTCCGGTGCTGCTCGCTGTGGCCATGGAGGAGACCCAGGACAGAGAGGTCGGAGGCGGAGTGGGAGGGGGAGTTGAAGTGCTGAGCCACCGGGAGGTCAGCTTGGTTATTGCGGACCGAGCGGAGGTGTTCGGCGAAACGATCGCCCAACCTCCGCTTGGTCTCACCGACCGATATAGATCTGCTGACATCTAGAGCAGCGGACGCAATAGATGAGGTTGGAAGAGAGATGCAGGTAAACCTCTGTCGCACCTGGAACGATTGCTTGGGTCCTTGAACGGAGTCGAGGGGGGAGGTAAAGGGACAAGTGTTGCATCTCTTGCGGTTGCAAGGGAAAGTGCCCGGGGGGGGGGTGGACCGAGAGGGAAGGGAAGAATTGACAAGGGAGTTATGGAGGGAGCGGTCTTTGCGGAAGGCAGATATGGGGGGTGATGGGAAGATGTGGCGAGTAGTGGGGTCACGTTGGAGGTGGCGAAACTGACGGAGGATTACTTTTTGTATGTGACGGCTGGTGGGGTGAAAGGTGAGGACTAGGGGGACTCGGCCCTTGTTGCGAGTGCGGGGATGGGGAGAGAGAGCAGTGTTGCGGGGTATGGAAGAGACCCTGGTGCGAGCCTCATTTATGGTGGAGGAGGGGAACCCCCGTTCCCTGAATAGTGAGGACATTTCAGATGTCCTGGTGTGGAACGCCTCATCCGTGGAGCAGATGCGGCGTAGACGGAGGAATTGGGAGTAGGGGATGGAGTCCTTACAGGAAGCAGGGTGGGAAGAAGTGTAGTCCAGATAGCCATGGGAGTCAGTGGGTTTATAGTGTATGTCGGTTAGAAGTCTATCACCATTCTACATTTCCTTATCACCGTCTGCTTTAATCTGTCATTTTCACACTTTACTCTTCAATATCTCTAGACTCCCTCTCCCCTGACTCTCAATCTGAAGAAGGGTCTCGATTTGAAATGTCACCCATTCCTTCTCTCCGGAGATGCTGCCTGTCCCGTTGAGTTAATCCAGCATTTTGTGTCTATCTTCAATATAAACCATCATCTGCAGTTCCTTCCTACACAGAATAAACATAGACCAGCATAGCATAGAAACAAACCCTTTGGCTGTCTGTGCCAAGCTTGATGTCAAATTAATCTCTGCCTGCACAAGATCCATATACCTCCATTCACTGCACATCCATGTCTAAAAGCCTCTTAAGATCTACTGTCATATCTGTTTCCATCAGCACTCCTGGCAGCATGTTCCAGACACCCACCAGTCTCTGTGTAAAAAAAAAACTTGCCCGCACATCTCCTTTAAAACTTTCCTCTTCTGACCTTAAAGCTATGCCCTCTCATTGACATTTAGACCTTGGGAGACAGACACAACTCTGCAATTCCTTACGGTCTTGGGCAGAGCCTTAGACCTCAAGATCCCTCTGTACATCAATGTTGTTAAGGGTCTTGCCATCAATTGTATACTTTCCCCTTACGTTCGACCTCCCAACTGCAGAACCTCTCTGATTAAGACCCATCTGCCATTTTTTGTCATATCTGTAACTGATCCATATGTATTGTTTGACAGCCTTCCTCACTGTCCACAATTCCACTAATGTTGGTATCATCTGGAAATGTACTAACTAATCTATCCACATTTACGTCCACACACAATACACAATACAATTTATTTGTCACTTGAACCTCATAGAGGCTCAAATGAAATGTTGTTTCTGCAGTCATACACACATGAAAAAAAAGACCCAAGACACAACACAATTTAAACAGACATCCATCACAGCGCATCTCCTCCTCGCTGTGATGGAAGGCAAAAAAACGTATCTCTCCCCTGCACTCCCCATTCCCCTCCCGATGTCAGAGTCAAAGCCCCCGGCGGGCGATGGCATAAGTTCTTAACACAGATCCCTGTGGAATACCACTGGTCACAGATCTCCAGCAAGAATAATGCACATCTGCCACTGCCCTCTAAAAAACGACTACAAGGGTGGCAAAGAGGCAGATTGGGAGAATGAAGATACATCCTGAGCTCATACGAGATCTGTTCAAGAGTCTGATAAGAGCGGGAAAGAAGCTGTCGTTGAATAGTGCTTTCACGTTTTTGTATCTTCTGAGGGAGAGGGAAGATGAGGGTATGGCTGGGTGTGATTATGTTGATTGTGATTATGTTCTCCTTGATTATGTTAGCTGATTCCCCTGGGCATCATGAAGTTGAAATTGACTCAATGGGGGTGGGGGAAGGCTGGTTTGCAAGATGTACAGGGCTGCGTCCACAACTCTGCAATTTCTTACAGTCTTGTGCAGAGCACTTGCCAAACCAAGATGTGATGCATTCTGATAGCATGTTTTATTTGGTGCAGCTACAGTAATTGGTAAGTGTCATTGGAGACATGCAGAATTTGCTTTGCCTTCTGAGGAAGTAGAGGGGTTGGTCATAATGCCAATGTGATTAGACTAGGACAAATTGTTGGTGATACTTAACCAAGGAACTTAAAGTTCTCAACCATCACCACTTTAGCATTGTTGATGTCGACTAGGGAATGTTCTCAAACCCCACTTTCCAAAATTCATAACAAGCTCCTTCGTTTTGCTGATATTAAGAGAAAAGTTATTGTTTTGACACCATGTTACTAAGGTCTCGTTCTCCTTCTTGGACTTTGTCTCATTGTTCGAGAACCAGCCTGCTACTGTGGTGTAGTCTGTAAGCATGTAAATGGATTAAGAGCAGAATTTGGCTGCACAGTCGTGAGTGTATAGGGTGTTGAGAATGCAGTCTTGTTGAAAATAATCGAGGAAGTAGTTCTGTGGCCTATTCTCAATGATTGCGGTCTTTGGGTAAGGAAGTCAAGGATCAAGACTGGGAGGCTGGAGTTCATTTATAGTGGATAGTGGATTCACTATCTGGAAGGCTGGACTATGGTGCCGTCCTCACCTGGGTGCCATTTATGTTATGTTGTGTCGTGGACTTCTGTATTTGTGCTTTTTAAAATTTTTTAATTCAATTTCAATTTTATTTTTTAATATGTTTTATTATTTATTTATTATTTATTTTTATAATTTCTTTGTGATTTTTTTAATGATACTGCCTGTAAGGAAAATTCATTTCATTGTCTCAAATTGAGACAATGACAATAAATTTGAATACAATACAATACAATTTATGCCATGACCAGCCTCTTAAAGCACGATGGTGGATGTGAGCACTACCAGGTTGGTATTCATTGAGGCACACTACCTTGTTTTTCTTTGGAACCAAGATGATGGTGAAATTTCTTGTATGTTACAAATACTTGGCTAATAAAGTATGATTATAATTATAAAAGTAGGTGGGAACCTCAGATTGGAGTACGAAGAGGTTAAAGATTATTACAAATACATCGGCCAGCTGCTCCATGCAGATTTTGAGGACACGGCTGGTGACTACACCCGGGCCAGTCGCTTTCCAGTGAATTCACTATCTGGAAGGCTGATGTGAATCTGCAACGGTAACCGTGGGATCGGGTTCAGATGTGCCTGAGACTGCCGGAGTGGGTGACATCATTCCACTGACCATTTCAAAATGAGCATAGAATACATTGAGCTCGTCGGGGAGGGATGGGTTGTTTCCAGAGATACTGCCCAACTACACTTTGTATCATTGCTCCTTGGAATCACTAATATCGTATTTACAAGTATAGGACTAGTTGATAATAACTGAAACAAAAACAGAAAGTGTTGAAAGTACTCGGCAACAACTGATACAATTTTTTTTATTATAACAAATTTTTTTCCCCCCCATCAAATGTAGCCTCAGGTGGTTGAAGTTTTACATTCTGTTATTTGCAATTCACTTATTAAACTGTTCTTTCAGACAAATCTGGAAAAAAACCTTGACAAGGCCATTGCCACAGGGGATATAGATGAAGCAGAACGGTTGAGTGACAACCTTGCTGTTCGTAAGGTAAGCTGTTAAGCCACAAGCTGTGCCTACATCTTGATAAATTACAGTACATTAATATTTCTTAGGTCTTTCCACGGGAAAAACAAATGCTAGAATGTTTAAAGAATTCATGGAATCTATGTTTATTTATTTTTATATTTCCTCATTGGTGAACTTCTATAAAAAGGAATTGTTTTATTTTTTGCTCATGACGTTAGCTCAGAATTTGTGGTAAAAGCAACTACATACACTTCTGGAATAAATCAAATTATTGCTTTCAGTATCTGTAAGCATCGATAAATAAATGTTATGAATTTCGTTTCTCCTCCTTCACATATTTTATTACTCTAGTGTCTTGACATATGAAGTACATGAGTTTCAGTGCTTACCTAGTAAACATTACAGTAAATGTTAGGGCTGGAGAGTGTAATTGGATTTTCAATGGTTTATGTCTAAATTGGCAGTGGCAACCTTTTTGGCACCAGAGATTTACTTCAGCAAGTGTTTAGTTTCTTTCTGTCAAATTGGACATTATTTTTAATTTTCTTCCTAGTTTGTTATCACTCCCTTGATCCTTTTTCCTTTCCATCTCTATTTTTCTTGCTGTACATGTTTTTAAATTGAATTAAATATACTAATTTCTTGGTTTAGGCCAAGTGCATGAGAGAATTCTTCAAACGGTTCAGTTAATAGATCATTCTGCCCCTTGCCCTACTACGTACACCAGATTCACTGGAGGGTAGTGAAATAAAATGCTTCTTCATTTATTGTCAATTGTCAAGCAGAGATGCATAAAACGTCTGTGAGAAGCTCAAAGCATACCAGCTGCAAAATCGAATCCTTATTTGGGCACCACAATTGCTGCCTGCCCTTCTGATTTAGACTTTAGAGAAACAGGCCCTTTGACCCACTGAGTTTGTGCTGACCAGTGATCGCCTCGTACACTAGCACTATCTACACACTATGGACAATTTACAGAAGCCAAGTAATCTACAAACCCGTATGTGTGTGGAGGAAACCAGAGCACCGGAAGAAAACCCACACATCACAGGGAGAACGTACGAACTCCGTACAGGCAGCACCTGTAGTCAGGATCGAACTTGGGTCTCTGGTGCTGTAAGGTAGCAACTCTACTGCTATGCCTCTGTGCCGCCCTGATACTGATACTTTACATAAGTACCCTTCTTCTCGTGTGAGACAGATATTAAGTAGAACACTTGAATTTTAGGAGTTCCATCCTAATGCTGACATTCGTGCAGGCAGTTTTCCAAAAACAATCTTTGGAAACATTTCCACATAATTATGTACCTTGCATTCTAAAAGGACTTTAAATATGCTCCATATTTTTACATTCTACTTTTGTTTTGTTAATCTGAAGAATCTATGGGATTAAGAAATGTGTAACTTGGTTATGTAAATCTCTTTCAAAAAGGAAATTATAACATTATACTGGTGGGATTATTTTGAAACTGGACTGAGTAATTTAGGAGTTGGGTGAAGTTGTTTGCAGCACGTGAAGCAGTGGAAATGAACGATAGGGTAATGTGTAAACTACAATGGCAGTAGCTTTGGATTCCTCTCAAAAAAGTCAGAGTGACTTCGCTCAGTATCTCAATGCTCTGTATTTTGATAATCTTGCAGAAACACCAAATTGTAGCTGTTGCAGCAGCAATTAGAACAAAAAGAGTGTTGTGTGAATTCTATACATACACTAGATTAAGTTTGGTACTACGTTGTGGTTCACAACAATAATTTTATCCAATACTAGACTAAGTGGGACCCGTTGGGTCATCCAACCCAATATTCCACCTCTCCACCAATTCTAATATTGGTGGCCAGTTGGGGGAGGGGGGGGGGGGGGGGCTTTCTGGAGTGCTAGTATGGGTGTTGTGGGCTGAAGGGACTGGTTTCCAGAGGGCTAGTATGCAAATTGTGCGCCAAATGGATTCTTGGGCTGGCGTCTCAGTCAATCAAGCCTGTTGTGCTGGCAACTCACTCATTCACGGCTGGTGGGCTGGTAGTTGACTCACGGCTAATCCTTGAAATTATATTTCAAGCGGGGTATAAGGCAACCAAATTCAAGTGCAGTTTCTTACCACTTCTAGCAGGGTGCAAGGCCACCAAATTCAAGTGCAGTTTCATACCATTTGAAGTAGGGTGCAAAGTTACTAAAGACAGCGAGTCGTGACCTCTCCCTCCTCCATCTTGCAGAGACTGAGCCACACCCACATTTCGGGGTTTTATAACCCCTCTCCTCCCCCCCCACCCCCACCCCCACCGGAAAAGGTGTGGCTTTCATGGAGTGATTGACGGGAGAGAGATTCTCAATGTTTTTTTTTAAAACTAATAACACTTTTATTTTTCGTTGATGGGAAGAATTCTCTGCACCTGCTCAGCGGAGGGGGACTGAGTAAGATGGCCAAAAATCACAGCCGTAAGTGGTAGCGTTTTATCTAAAATCAATATACAGTGCAAACAGGAAGTAAGTGCATTTACAGTAGTGCCTTTTAACTTCAAGCCAAAGCACCCAAGCCACCATTTGCAGTAAGTAGTGCATTTCAACTTCATGCCACCATTTGCAGTAAGTGGTGCCTTTCAACTTCAAGCCAATGCACCTAAGCCGCCATTTGCAGTAAGTAATGCCTTTTAACTTCAAGCCATTGCATCCAATCCACCATTTGCAGTAAGTAGTGCCTTTCAACTTCAAACCACACCCAAGCCACCATTAGCAGTAAGAGGTGCCTTTCAACTTCATGCTACCATTAGCAGTAAATAGTGCCTTTCAACTTCAAGCCAATGCACCCAAGCCACCATTTGCAGTAAGTAGTGCCTGTCAACCTCATGCCACCATTTGCAGTAAGTAGTGCCTTTCAACTTCAAGCCAAAGCACCCAAGCCACCATTTGCAGTAAGTAGTGCCTTTCAACTTCAAGCCAAAGCTCCCAAGCCACCATTTGCAGTAAGTAGTGCCTTTCAACTTCAAGCCAATGCACTCACGCCCCCATTTGCAGTAAGTAATGCATTTTAACTTCAAGCCATTGCACCCAAGCCACCATCTGCAGTAAGTAGTGCCTTTCAACTTCAAGCCACACCCAAGCCATCATTTGCAGTAAGTAGTGCCTTTCAACTTCAAGCCACACCCAAGCCATCATTTGCAGGAAGTAGTGCCTTTCAACTTCAAGCCAAAGCAACCAATCCACCATTTGCAGTAAGTAGTGCCTTTCAACTTCATGCCACCATTTGCAGTAAGTGGTGTCTTTCAACTTCAATGCACACCCAAGCCACCATTTGCAGTAAGTAATGCCTTTCAACTTCAAGCCAAAGCAACCAAGCCACCATTTGTAGTAATAGTGCTTTTCAACTTCAAACCAAAGCTCCCAAGCCACCATTTGCAGTAAGTAGTGCCTTTTAACTTCATGCCACCATTTGCAATAAGTAGTGCCTTTCAATTTCAAGACACACCCAAGCCAAGCCAACCAGGGGGAGGGGGAGGGGAGGGCTTTCTGGAGCGCTAGTATGAACCATTTTCGAACCAATAGACATTTTTTTGCAAGCTTTAGAACCAATATAGACACTTTTTGCAAGCTTTAGAACCAATAGACATTCTTTGCAAGCTTTAGAACCAATAGACATTTTTTTGCAAGCTTTAGAACCAATAGACATTTTTTGCAAGCTTTAGAACCAATAGACATTTTTTTGCAAGCTTTAGAACCAATAGACATATTTTTTGCAAGCTTTAGAACCAATAGAGACACTTTTTTTGCAAGCTTTAGAACCAATGGACATTTTTTTGCAAGCTTTAGAACCAATAGACATTTTTTTGCAAGCTTTTGAACCAATAGGCATTTTTTGCAAGCTTTAGAACCAATAGACATTTTTTGCAAGCTTTAGAACCAATAGACATTTTTTTCCAAGCTTTAGAACCAATAGACATTTTTTTGCAAGCTTTAGAACCAATTTTTTTGCACGCTTTAGAACCAATAGACATTTTTTTTGCAAGCTTTAGAATCAATAGACATTTTTTTGCAAGCTTTAGAACCAATAGACATTTTTTGCAAGCTTTAGAACCAATAGAGACACATTTTGCAAGCATTTTAGAACCACTAAGGACACTTACATTTGAGTAGACATGTGTTCAGTGTTATTCACAGCTCAGAGAAACGTGACCCTCTGCCTTCCTCCATCTTGAAGAGACTGTGTGGCACACCACTTCCTGGTTTTATAGTCCCTCCCCCTGCCGCCAGCGGGGGCAGCAGAGAGAATGGGGAATTTTGTAAAAACATTAATATCTCTGTCATTTTTAATCGACGGGAAAAACCCTCGGCACACATGCGGCGGAGGGGGGCTCTGAGCGAGGTGGCCAAAAATGGCGGCCGTAGGTGGCGGCGTTCTCTCGGAAATCGCAGCACAGATGGCCAAAACCGGTCAAGAACAGACTTTTAGTAATATAGATAGATTAACTGATTTTCTACTTTCAGCTCCGCTCCAGAATTGTTGGGGTGTATTGTATAGGGAATAGACAGTGGTTGCAGTGAAATATTGAACAGCAATCACCTGTTGATGCATTGATAGTATGGAGCCTTGTGAACCACACTCTTGTTTTACCTGTATGAGTAATCTGGAAGTGATATAACAATAGCACTATTCTATCGTCCTCACTGAAATCAATAGTATCATCTGCAAGTAAAGTTTTATAATTATTGTGGTTAAATCAAACCTGGTGGCTGCGTCTTGGTTTAGTTTAGTTTATTGTCATGTGTACCGAGGCACTGTGAAAAGCTTTTGTGACCAAAGTTGCCGGTTTTATCACATATGCTTCAAGTATATTGATATTTTCTGAGTGCCAGAAGGCGCTGTTTCATAGTCCATTATATTTGGCCAAAACACATCCAAGAGTGTTATTTTGATGCGGTGATGATAACTATTGGAAGTATTTCAGATCATTTGGCAGAATTCATAGTGCACAATCTTGAATTATTCTTGCACGATTTAATGTTTTTTAAATTTCTTTTCAAAGTGGGGCCATTGGAATTTTTTTCTGGATCACTGACAAGAATTTGTGATCCATGCATTTAGAAATGCAAATGAAATGCTCAGTCATGTGGGAGAAACATTCCTTTTCATTTTGAATGAAGGTGGGAATACTATGTAGTACATCACCAGAGGAATGTGAAGCCACCTTATTGAAATATATATAATTGTAAGGAGGTATGACAGGGCAGATGTTGGGATGTTTCCATGCGAGGGAAAGTCTTGAACAAAGGGGTATAGTAACAAAATAAGGGGGTATCATTTAAAATCAGATGTATTGGAATTTTCCTCTCACAAAAGGTGGTGAATACCTCCATTGAATCATCGACCCTGGGGCATTGTGAAGGCTAGTATGAAAGTATTAAAAGAGGGAGTAGATTAAAAGAGGGAATAGCTGGGAATTGAGGGTTATGATAAACTGGCACAGAAGAGGAGTTGAGGCCAAGGGCATATCAGCCATGATCAGATTGAATGGTGGGGCAGACTTAAGAGATCAGGAACCTAGTTCCGCTACTTTTTTTTCTTGTATTCTTAAACAGGAAATCAATTAAAACAACATGTGATTCTATTAAAGTCTAAAGTAGGCACCTATGGATGCCCCTCCATTCATTTAGCTTATTTGGAGGGACGAATTGGGTACCAGCACAGTACAACACTGAAATCAACAGGTGAAGTTTATGGCATTAAAACACTGATGGAGATGCAGCATTTTTATTCTGTAGACAAATCATGTAAATGATTCTTTACAGACATAATATATTAATTGCTTCCATGCTGTTTCTTTGGAACTGAAAATGTACTTTTACGAGACTTAATTCTTCAGATTTTAATTACTGATGCCATTTAAATTATGCCTCTTTAAATTATAATGGACATTATTCAATGTTTTCCTTTATCTTATTTCTCATCTAATCTTATCTTTCTTTGCCTTTTTATGTTTGGTTTTCTATACTTGATTTTACCTTTATCCCCTGGAGTTTAGGAGACCGAGAAGAATTCAAAATCGTGAGGCGATGATAAGACAAATATTCCTTTTCCCAGGGTAGCGGAGTCAAAAACCTGAGGACATGGATTTAAGATAAAAGTTGAAAGAGTTAAAAGGGAACTGAGGGGCAACGTTTTCTCATCGAGGGTGGTGGAATCTCAGGTATATGGAATGACCTGCCAGAAGTGCAACAATTATGTTTAAAAATCATTCAGAAAGTACATGGATAGTAAAGGTTTAGAGGGATATCGACCAAACTGCAAATGGTACTCGCTCAGGTAAACATCTTGGTCAGCTGGATGAGTTGGGCCGAAGGACCTGTTTCTTTACTTCATAACCCTTTGAATCTCCATGAATCTATAAATGGAATCCAGCTCCATCTATGTACATGATTCTGTGTGGAGCTTCAGTCCCATTTTTTTCCAACACTTGTGGAGCCATCGGCAATGCAATGTCTGACAACAGAAGCCAGAAACCCTTTGCTGTATGAGTTGAGGCCATCCCAACTTGATGTGGCACAATGGAATATCTAACTCTTGCTGCTCCGTCAATGCTTTTTGTCTTCCAACCTTTTTGACTGCTAATGTTTTTACACAGAGAATGGTGGGTATATAGCTACCGGAGAAGGTAGTTGGGGCAGGTATGATGATGTTTAGGAGACATTTGGACAGGTATACGGATAGGATGCGTTAACAGGTATGTGGCCCAAGCGTGGGCAGGTGGGCAGGGCTCTAAATTAACGGGTGCCTGGGTGCCAATGGCGACTGATGGAGTCAAGGGGGGAGGTAAAGCGACAAGTGTAGCATTTCCTGCGGTTGCAAGGGAAAGTGCCAGGAGAGGGGGTGGTGTGGGTGGGAAGGGACGAATTGACCAGGGAGTTACGGAGGGTGCGGTGTCTGTGGAAAGCCGACAGAGTAGGAGATGGGAAGATGAGGCCAGTGGTGGGATCCCCTTCGTAGACATAAAAGCTGGAGAAAATCAGTGAATGAGCCAGCATCTATGGAGCAAAGGAATAGGCGACGTTTCGCGTCAAGACCCTTCTTCAGACTGATTGGGGGGGGGGTGGGACAAGGGAAAAAGAAAGGAAGAGGTAGAGACAGTAGGCTGTGGGAGAGCTGTGAATGGGAGGGGAAGGAGGGAGAAAGCAAGGACTACCTGAAATTGGAGAAGCCAATGTAAACTACCCAAGCAAAATATGAGGTGCTGTTCCTCCAATTTGCAGTGAGCCTCACTCGGGCATGGGTAAGTCCCAGGAAAGAAAAGTCGGAATGGGAGGGGGAGTTGAAGTGCTGAGCCACTGGGAGATCAGGTTGATTATTGCAAACTGAGTGGAGGTGTTGTGCAAAGCGATCGCCAAGCCTGTGCTCGGTATCACCGAGGTTGATCATACGCTGAATAATCCAACCACATTTTTGTTTGGAAATGGAAAGAAATAATAGAAATTGTATTCATTGCAACGTGTAAAAGAGTTGAGACACGGTATATACTGTATTATAATTTTGCTGCATGTCATTGTGATATATATTGTGTCCTGATTGGTAAATATGTTTAGTTTGTGACTTTATTTGAAGCAGAAATAATATGCGAGTGCTTCATTGAGCATAATTCCGACTGGTAACTTTGTCCAAGCACATTATCACACGCGTCATGCAAGCCGTCTTAAATGACCACCTAAACTGTCATTTGGCAACCTAAAAAACTGCCTAAATTGCCCGGCTGGAAACAGAGAAAAAAAGTTAAGTGAGAGCCCTGGTGGGACAAGTGTGGATAGGGCATGTTTTGTCAGTGTGGGCAAGTTGGGCGAAGGGCCTGTTTCCATGCTGCATGACTCCATGAAACTTTCTTGCTGTCGGCTTTGGATGTTAGCAGAATGTTGATGCAGTGGCATTCCAGCCAACATTCCTCCCGGAGGATGCAGGGTCATTTGATACCTGTGTAAAAACAGGAATGGCAGAATCAGAATTGTGTCACTGTGGAATTTGCATTGCACTTTTTGTCATAATCGCTTTATGGAAATTACTGGAAAGTTAACGTTTATTGCTTATCTCTAATTGCCTTTGAGCTGCCCACCTAATGCACTGCGAAACTATCATTGTGGAAATACTGGTTTTGTTTTGTGCTGCCGGAGGTGGTAGTGGAGACTGATACAATAGTGGCATTTAAGAAAATTTTGGATGGGTATCTGGTAATGCAAGGTTATGGATTATGTGCAGGCAGATACGAGTTGGTCTTGGCATCATGTTTGGCAGAGACATTGTGGGCCGAAGGGCCTGTTTCTGTACTGTACTGCTCTATGTTGGTGAATTGCAGTCAATTTGATTTAAATTTTCTTGCACTGTTTCAAAGCTGTATTGCATAGGGGATTCAATATTTTGGTACACATAGCTGGTTGAATTTCCATAGTTAAGGTAGACAACCTGGAAAATAGCCCTTTTTACATTCCAGTCTATGGTAAATATGTTTGCAATCGAGTAATGCTGAAAAGTCACCACTCAATTGAATTTCTAGACACCACTGTACTAACAAAATAAATTATCATCTCTAGATGGCACTCAAGCGTAGACACTACAACTTTGGGGCAGCACGGTGGCACAGGAGTAGAGTTGCCCAAGGTATGTTAATAGTCGCCCATAAAGGGCACTACAATTCAATCCCATTGAACAGTGCGATTGAATTTCAAACCTTACATAACCAAAATGGCACTACTTTGAGAGAGTGCATGATCACAGGGACCATGAACACCATATGTCCATTTTTTACAAGGTGGATATCAAATGAATAGGACAAATTATCCATAAATAGGTGGAGGGGCAGGTAGTGTAGAGAAAGGAGGGATACTGCAGAAGGACTTGGACAGGTTGGGAGAGTGGGCAGAGAAGTGGCAGATGGAATATAGTTTAGCAAAGTGTAGAGTCATGCATTTTGGTTGTAGGAATAAAGGTGTAGACTAGTTTCTAAAAGGGGAGAGAATCCAGTAATTGGAGGTGCAAAGGGACTTGGGAGTGCTGGTGCAGGATTCCCAAAAAGATAATCTACAAGTCGAATCGGTGGTAAAGAAAGCAAATGCAATGTTAGCATTTATTTCAAGAGGGCTAGAATAAAAAAACGAGGATATAATGTTGAGGCTCTATAGGGCACTGCTCAAGCCGCATTTGGATTATTGTGAGCAATTTTGGGTGACCATATCTGAGGAAATATGTGCTGGCTCTGGAGAGGGTCTAGAGGAAGTTTACAAGAATGATCCTTGGAATGAGTGGGTAAACATGATGAGCGTTTGACGGCACTGGGCCTGGGTGAATGGCCTAATTCTGCTCCCATCATTTATGACATAAGATCATAAGAAATAGGAGCAGAATTAGTCCATTCGGCCCATCAAGTCTACTCCGCCATTCAATCATGGCTGATCTATCTCTCCCTCCTAATCCCATTCTCCTGCCTTCTCACCATAACCTCTGACACCCTTACTAATTAGGAATCTCTATCTCTGCCTTAAATATAGCCACTGACTTTGCCTCCACAGCCTTCTGTAGCAAGGAATTTCACAGATTCACTATTGTGACATTTAAGAAAGCAAAACGTATGTTTGACTTTGTAAATAGAGATACGTATTGTAAAGAATAAAGTTATGTTAAATCTTTAGCAATCACTGGGCCTTTCAGATAACTGAAATATAATAAAGACCAAATATATTTACCATGGACTCAAACGTAATAAGGTCCATTTCCAGGTTGTCTCACTTCACTATGGAAATTCAACCAGTGTTACAGTGGTACAGCTCTAGGCACTATTTAACAAAAGAGATATGGTACAAGTTAAATTGGGGTGTCACAGTGCCACAGCGGTAGAATTGCTGTTACAGTGCTTGCAGTGCAGGAGACCCGGATTTGATCCTGACTACGGGTTCTGTCTGTATGGAGTTTGTACGTTCTCCCCGTGACCTGCGTGGGTTTTCTCCGAGATCTTCCCACACTCCAAAGACGTACAGGTTTGTAGGTTTGACTTGCTCTAAGTGTAAATTGTCCCTACTGCGTGTTGGATATTGTTAATGTGCGGGGATCGCTGGTCGGTGCGGACTCGGTGGGCCGAAGGGCCTGTTTCCACGTTGTATCTCTAAACTAAACTAAATGGACCTAAATTGTGTTGAGAGATTGTTCTTGTTCTGCTTCAACGGAAAGTGATCTCTTTGCAGTAAGCACAATTTTGACAGAACAAGAAGAGAGACGCTGTTTCTTGCAAGTTGGTTGATTATCATGATGCATAAATTTTAAATAATTTGCCAAAGAAGTAAAAGTGAATTTGAATTTTTTTTCATACATGTGAGGTTTTTTTACCTGCCTAAAAAGGTAATAGAATCTGATTTGGTAAAAAATTGCTGAAATAATTGACATGTATTTGCAAGGTTGTGGGGAGAAAGCAAGGATGTGGGAGTAAGCTTTGCTTGGATTGCCTGCCACTTCCCCACCCATATATGTCCACCTCTCTCCACCCTAAACTGTAATGATCTGGTTTAAATTATTCTTCATGCCTCGAAGATTCGACCTTATAATAATTTCCATTTTTGTCCAATCACTTCCATCTGCTGAATTTGGTAATTGTTTCTGCCAAGACTCTTGCCATTTATTTATTAGCTTTAATTAGCTTTTCTATTCTTGTTATTTTTCCAAAAGCAAAACCTTTCTTCCCCTTCTGAGTTCTTTGGAAGTTAAGAACTGGAAAGGCAGATGGAATATAGTGTAGCAAAATGTGGCCATGCATTTTGGTAGTAGGATTAAAGGATTAAAGGCATAGATTATTTTCTAAATGGGGAGAGAATCCAGAAATCTGAGGTACAAAGGGACTTGGGAGTGCTATTGCAGGATTCCCAAAAGGTTAATCTACAAGTCAAATCAGTAGTAAAGAAAGCAAACGCAATGCAAACGCAATAAACGGATTTATTTCGAGAGGGCTTGTGTACAAAAACAGGGATGTAATGCTGAGGCTCTATAAGGTCAAGCTGCATTTGGAATATTGTGAGCAATTTTGGGCACCATATCTGAGGAAATCTGTGCTGGAACTGGAGAGGGTCCAGAGGAGGTTTACAAGAATGATCCCAGGAATGGGTAGGTTAACCTATAATAAGCGTTTGTCGGCACTGGGCCTGTATTCGCTGCAGTTTAGAATAATGAGGGGAGACCTCATTGAAACATACCTAGACTCTCCCACTAGTGGAAATATCCTCTCCACACCCACTCTATTCAAGCCTTTCACTGTCTAGGTCTGGAGGTCATAGCCTCAGAATTAAACGACAAACTTTTAGGAAGGAGATGAGGAGACATTTATTTAGTTAGAGGGTGATGAATCTGTTGAATTATTCGCCACAGAAGGCTGTTTATGCCAAGTTAGTGGATATTTTTAAGGCAAAGATCAATAGAGTCCTGATTAGTACAGGTGTCAAAAGTTATGGGGAGAAGGCAGGCGAATGGGATTAGGAGGGTGAGATAGAACAGCCATGATTAAATGGTGGAGTAGACTTGATGGATGAATGGCTTAATTCTACTCCTATTCCTTATGATGTTATGACATGGCATGAACGCTTCTCATCCTAAAGATGACAAGCTGGGTAATGAAGACAATTAAACAAACAACTGATGTGTTGGCCTTGCCTAATGTATCAACGTGTTTTTCAGTTGAATGAAAAGTAAAATATGTATAGCAACGCTTACGGTATTAGATAGAATTCACTTTTGATAATCATTTCATGCTTTTAAAGTCTAAAGTCCCTAACACTAGGGTGACAGTGCTTTACTATGCATTCATTATTGTAGCAATATTGTATTCACCTACCACAGAACACCTAACTAATGACATAAACAAGAAATAGGAGCAGGAGTTGCCATTTGGATGTTTGTGCCTACGCCAGCACTCAACAAGAACATGACTGATTCAACTAATTTTCCTACCCTTGCCACATATTCCTTCATTCTAATATCCAGAAATATTTCTTGCAGGAGCACATTATATCAATAACTTGAAGTGAACTTCAGTTGCCAACCATTTTAACTCCCCTTCCCATTCCCACACTGACCTTTCTGTTCTGCATCTCCTCTATTCACAGAGTATGACCACAAACACATTGTAGGAACAGCACCTCATATTCTACTTGGGTAGCTTACAACCCAATGGTATGAACATTGAATTTCCCAATTTGAGGTAACTAATCAACAAATTATACCCCCCTCCCTTCACTTTGCTCCACCTGGATGCGCACCAATTTCTCCCACAAACCAGCCTCACTTTCCCCTCCCCCCATCCCCTTCCACATACCCCTTTATTGGGCATCACATTTCATGTCTCTTTTCTCCATATCTTCTTATCTTACTGCCTTTTGTCCTTTCTTCTCTGACCTTTGTCCAACCATTATACCCCCCCCCCCTTCACTAGTATCCACCTATCACTTACCATGCTTTGTTCCACTCCCACCTCTCTTGTAGTTTTTTCTCTCCATTTCTGCATTCGGTTTGAAGAAGGATCCCGACCTGAAACGTCACCTATCCATATTCTCCAGAGATACTGCCTGACCCGCTGAGTTACTCCAGTGCCTTTTGTCTTTTTTGAGTTATTGTGCTTGACATTAATGGGAAGCAGACAGATGCCCAGAAGGATTGGTAGGTGACCTGCTAGTTAAGAATATTCCCTGCCTAAAAGAAGCCAACGTGACAAACTCTTGTATTTTCCCCTTCCCCGGTGTGGTCAGAATACCTTCTGATCTGACATCAGCCTGTAAGTGTTGGTGGCAACAGCACCACCTTCCCAAACTTTAAAACATAGTCTGATCTAGGAAATGCATGTACTTGCTGAGCCTGAACTAAAGAAATTCAATGAAATATGGTCATTACCATGTTACTGCTTAGGCAAGCTTGCCTTGTGAAAATTGGTTGTCTTGTTTCCTATATTCCATGAGTGATTATCCTTCAAAAAATATCTAATTGACGGTAAAGCACTTGGGGCATCTGAGATTTCTGAGAGATTTTATTATATAAAGGTTTTCTGACTACACTGTTGTACTTGCAACAAATCTTCAGAGATGTTCGTAATATTCACTGAGATGTCTCTATTGCCATATGTATGCCATAAATTAAGATTGTACTGTAGTTGGAATGTAACCCATATTAATATATTGTTATCAACAAACAATGAGGAAAAGGTGTATGTTTTCAGTATGGTCTTCATAGTACCATTTTGTTTTGTGTTAAATATTTTAGGCACCAGTCCCGTAATTCAAGATGACTTTACACTTAACTAAATATTCAGGTATAAATGTATTATTTGAATTAATCAGTGAACTAAGTGTCTAAAGAAACTGCCATCAACAGAAACTATGAATAGGAGTATTTCCTTGGTGGTCATTTCCGGCTACATCACATAATTCAGAGACTATTTATCATGTCGAAATGGGGGTGTAGCAGCACTCATAATTGACCCTATTCAACTAACTGAACATTTTCCTAATGCCCAATGCTTTCTCTGGGAATATTATTAAGTAGCTGAGAGAACGACATGCATTGATTAATAGTGATTAATTTGAATAAAATATTGGATTGTTTAAACACCGTTGGAAAGTAATTGTTAAAATCGTTTAATAGAGCAGTAATAAAGTTTATATCTGATGAAAAAGATATATGCTGGGGTATTATAAGGTAACTGCTGGGGAGTTGTTAACCTGTCGGAGAAATCTGCAGCTTACCTGCATGCCTGTGTTTTAAGAGCAGAACGTGTTTGCTATTGGCCTGAAGCAATCTCTTCATCTGAAATTTCGTGTTTGGCTAAAACTCAAACTTCAAATTTGATTTGTAGCTTTAGATAACTCTTGTTTTTGCAAAGGTGCCGTACTGTCTGTGAGTACTCTGGCCCAAGGCAACAATTTAATTACAATAAAACATATTGACCTCATTTAAGAACCTGCCAAAATATATTTACAGATTTTGTGTAATTTAGAGAAATTGTTATTGGATAATCGTGAATTCTTCTCACACAAAGTAGTAATTTGATATAAGCTGCATCTTTTTTTCTTCTTGCACTCAGTTATAAATTGGTTGTGCAATATAATTGTATTAACTTTAACAGGATACTTTATATACTTTATGAATCTATATCAATCTTTATTTAGGGGAAGCTTTGCTTCGAGCAATAGGACATAAAACTTGAATATGTTCAACTAGCATCTGAAAAGGTTCCTCAGATTGATAACAGGCTACTCTATCTGCACCTTTTGATCTTTGGATCATTTGATAATTACATTTAGTTTTTAGATTTCTTTTGAAAGGCCTTTGCACACAATTTTTAACTCAGTGTGCCGGGTCAGAAGGTGGGGTGCTAATCCTCATAATTATACTGGACTGCACTGGAACAGGATATAAGCGGAAAGGTAAAAGGTAGAGTAGGATGGAGAATTAAAGTGACAAGAAACTGTAAGTTCAGGGGCAGACCTTTGGGCTAAACTGAGCTGTTTTGCAAAGTGATGTGGAAGGTCCACATCATGAACACTGAATATAATGCAATAAATTAGATGTACAGGCAAATTGCCGTATCACCCAGAAGGAATGTTGGGGGTCACTAGATGGTGGGAATGTCAGAGGTAAAAGAGCAATTGCTAACTTTCCTGTGGTTGTGTGGGAAAGTGGCTTAAGAAGAGGAGCAGGTGCATATGGAAGCGTGCCCTAGAGTGAACAGTCCCTTTGTCATGTTAACAAACCATTCATAATGATATAAAGGGAAGTTACTTGTTCTCTGGTGGTGACTGATGTTAAAGGTGCTGTAAATTGCAACGTACTGTATGATCTCTTGAATGGGACAGCTATTAGGGTGGAGGGTTAAGACCAAAGCAACGCTTTCATCATTATGGATGGTGGCGAGTGTGGAAGTGCACAAATGTAATTATGTTAACGCAGGAACTGAATGAACTGTTTGTCCACTATTTTCTGCTTTTACTTATAACAATGAATCTCAAGATCATACTTTATTACCTGGTCAAAACAAATCAACTTGACACAATATATATCAAAGGAATGGGGCAAAGTAAGATGTAAATTGATCATTTTAAACCTGATTCTAGCAAAGGATTGATTCAGCAATTAATTAGGCTTATACTTTGGTTTTAGACTTTCCTGTTTCAGCTTTTTATTTTCACTTGTGATTCCAATGCATAGTAAGCCAAGAGCACTATCCATCCATCCACTGTTAATTCACACTTTCAGAAAGTTGTGGTTGACAATTGAATGTAGATCTTCGCCTTAGCTAACCTTGAAATAAACTTAGCCTTGATTTCAACTTAACCTCCATTAAAATTACAAACTTTCAGGGTGCACTTTCAGTTTTCACTGTTTTTTTGTCAGGTTGTTGCAAACAATGATGTTTGACCTAAAGATTATCTCTATTGCTCCTTCCTTAAATATTGCCTAAATAGCTGAACATTTTCAAAATTATCTGATTTATCTGCAGTGGTTTCCTTTTGTATTGAAATTCATTCCTGCCTGACCATGGTGCAAGGACAGCAGTTTAATGACATGGTTGCACCACTGATAATGCCCTGTGGGCTGACATCATCAGCTGAAGGTTAACACAGGTCACACCAACGTATGATTAGCAAAAGCAAGATTATAACTCTTTGTACATAATTTCCAATTATATTTATTACCAGTTAGTCTAATGACAACTCAGTGGCTCTCTCAGCTCAGTTTGCCTCAAAATGTCAAGCACAAATTATATCTAGCGTGAGCTGATGTAAGGTTTAGCACTGTTTAAACAATATCACACTGTAAACTGACTGTTCTCACAAAACTAACTGCACCGCTGTTTTGACATAATTACCATTGGAAAAATTGGGGGTCTCAAAGAATTCTCCTTGAGCATTCTCTTAAGGTACTTAAGGTCTTATATGTTTTGAAAGCAGTTCAACATTTTTTTTGTAATTTGAAGAAAAATGCCTACTGCATTATAGCTACCATATCATGGGAGGCACAGTGCTTCACAGCGCCAGAGATCAATTCTGACCTACGATACGATACAATAAAACTTTATTCATCCCCGGAGGGAAATTGGTCTGCCAACAGTCCCAACACACAACAAGGTACACGAAAACTTGAAATTAAAAGTGAAAACAATAAGAAATAGACAAGTGGCTGTTGGCTGGCTCCCATGTGCACAGCGCCTTCATTAGAACAAATGAACAAACAAACATGGACTTATCCCCTGGGCAGAGGACAAACTAGAGTGCCCCCCTCCCCCACACCGGGTCACCTTTTGTTCTCCCACCG
Source organism: Leucoraja erinaceus (assembly GCF_028641065.1). NCBI lineage: Eukaryota > Metazoa > Chordata > Chondrichthyes > Rajiformes > Rajidae > Leucoraja > Leucoraja erinaceus. The sequence goes on along the minus strand of NC_073391.1, from coordinate 25,937,310 downwards.
ACCCTCACAGTGGTCCGTTTCCCCCCCCCCCCCCCCCACACACACACACTCATCAACCACCGATCGCAGGTCTGCCTATAACTTGGCTGAGTGGGTTTGGTTTTCTCCCATACTGTACATTGGTAGGTTAAATGGACACTGTAAGCTGCCCCTAATGTGTAGGTGGGTGAGGGGTAGAATCTGGGATGAGCTAGTGAGGATGTGAAGAGAATAGTAAAAATTAGATAATTGTAGAATTAATGTAAATGAGCGATTGATGCTGGGCCAATCACTTATTTCCGGTATAGATCTCTCTATGACTTTGTGGCTATCTTTCTATATCTATTTTTAAACCATGTTAGTCATAGACTAAAACATTCCATATTTCTTGATTACAGTTGTTTTGATAATGTTAATTGTATAAGGAATACTTCTTTAAAATAAACATCACTTAGCTGTTTGCTTTGATTCATATTTTAGACCTAATATGTTTGCTAGTATTTTTGTGAGAAATAATATTTCAAATAATATGAGAAGCTCAATGGTACAAAAAAAACAAATGTTTAAATTAAAAGACAAATTCACCTCTACTTATTTTGGCTTGACAGAATTCTCTCCATTTCAGCAACCCCCACTAATCTTTCAGACTGCTCTGTAAACTCTTACTCAGTGTGATAGAAAGTAAAATTTGATTTCATGGAAATTTTAAGATCAATTCAAATGTTTGGTTGCTTTCTTTGTGCAAGGTTGCTTTTTTTGGAGCATACCTTGATATTGATCTCCAAGTTCCTGCATCTATTGTGGTGCTTCCCATCATGATACTCTCCAAAGCTTAAATAAGTTCATTTTTCAGAAACTATTAATTGTAGTATCTATGTAAAAGAGTTGACATCATGTTGAATCAGTTAATTTAAGCTGATTTTGCCTCAAGTATATTGCTTCACCCAATCCAAACATTTAAAACAAATGAGAACCTTTTTCAAGAAGATAGACACAAAATGCTGGAGTAACTCAGTGGGACAGACAGTATCTCTGAAGAGAAGGAATGGGTGACGTTTCGGGTCGAAACCGTTCTTCAGACTGATGTCAGGGGAGAGGGAGATACATAGATAAGGAAGTGTGAAAGCAGGACAAAGGGAATTGACATGTAAAATGTAGACAAGAAAAATGTAGAATAGATCATTGTTAGCTGGGAGAAGGTAACAACAAAGCAAACAGATAAAATGTAGTTGAAATGTAGTAAGACTGGTCAGAGAATTCTAAGAGCAGCTTGTATTAGAGCCTACCAGGGAGAAGGCAATTCTGGATTTAGTGTTATGTAATGGACCAGATTTGATAAAGGAACTTGAGGAAAGGAACTTGTGGTCAAGGAGCTAGTAGGAGGTAGTGACCATAATATGGTCAAGTTTAATCTGCAATTGGAGAGGGAGAAGGGTAAATCGGAGGTGTCGGTGTTACAGTTGAATAAAGTGGAGTATGGAGCCATGAGGGAGGAGCTGGCCAAAGTTGACTGGAAAGATACCCTAGCAGTGATGACAGTGGAACAACAATGGCAGGTATTTCTGGGAATAATACAGAAGATGCAGGATCAGTTCATTCCTAGGAGGAAGAAAGATTCCAAGGGGTGACCTTGGCTGACAAGGGACGTCAGGGACAGTATCAAAATAAAAGAGAAGTACAACGTAGCAAAGATGAGTGGGGGAAGCAAGAGGATTAGGTAATGTTTAAAGAGCAACAGAAGATAACTAAAAAGGTAATATGGGGAGAAAAGATGAGGTACGAAGGTAAGCTAGCCAAGAATATAAAGGAGGATAATAATAGCTTCCTTAGGTATGTGAAGAGGAAAAAAAATAGTTCAGACCAAAGTTGGACCCTTAAAGACTGAAAAAGGTGAATTTGTTATGGAGAACAAGGAAATGGCAGTTGAGTTGACCAGGTACTTTGGATCCGTCTTCATTAAGGAGGACACCAACAATCTTCCTGATGTGAATGTAGGTGTACCTGGACTTTTTCTAAAGATTTCAAGTATAAACATGTACTTATAAGAATCGCAAGTGAATTTAGAATAGCATACGATCAGAAAATGCATTTGAAAGGTCCCCACTTTTTAAGAACAGAGGAGGGGATTAGTGGGCAAAATTAGGGGGAAGATGCTGGTATTTATAAGGGCGGCATATTTAAAGTGCTGACAAGGATAGAAAATCATGGTTGGCTTCTGACAGGAAATGTAACAAAAAGTACAAGGGATTAATGGGTACCTGGACTTTCAGAAAGCATTTGAAAAGGTCCCACATAGGAGATTAGTGGGCAGTGACTATTGGGGTACCGCAAGGCTCGGTGCTGGGACTGCAGCTATTTACAATATACATCAATGATTTAGATGAAGGGATTCAAAGTAACATTAGCAAATTTGCAGATGATGCAAAGTTGTGTGGCAGTGTGAAGAGGATGCGATGAGAATGCACCGGGTGACTTGGACAGGGGTGAGTGGGCAGATGCATGGCGGATGCAGTTTAATGTGGATAAATGTGAGGTTATCCACTTTGGTAGCAAAAACAGGAAGGCAGATTATTATCTGAATGATGTCAAGTTGGGAAAATGGGAAGTGCAACGGGATCTGGGGGTCCTTGTTCATCAGTCAATGAAAGTAAGCATGCAGGTACAGCAGGCAGTGAAGAAAGCGAATGGCATGTTGGCCTTTATAACAAGAGGAGTCGAGAATAGGAGCAAAATGGTCCTTCTGCAGTTGTATAAGGCCCTAGTGAGACCACATCTGGATTATTGTGTGCAGTTTTGATCTTATTGAAACATCCCCTTATTGTCCCAGCATCACACGGGAGGGCTGGTCACCCAACCAGTAATTGGCAGTTCACTTACTCACGGCTCGTGGACTGGCAGTGCAGTCACTCACGCCTGGTACGATGGCAGTTCACTCAGTCACCCCTCCTCCCTTCACCCCCCCCCCCCCCCCCCCCACTCTGTCACTCACACACACACACGCAGACTCATTCACACACACAGACTCACACACACACACATACACACACACACAGACTCAGTCAAACAGACACACACACAAACAAACACTCACTCTCACACACAGACTCATTCACACACACTCACACATTCACACACACACACACACTCATTCTCACACACACACACACGCATTCACACACATACACTCATTCACACACACAGACTCATTCAGACACACACACACACATTCACACACACACACACACTCACACACACCCACACACACTCATTCGCTCGCGCGCGCACACACACACACACACACACACACACACACACACACACACACACACACACACACACACACACACACACACACACACACACACACACACACACACACACACACACACACACACACACACACACACTTGTTCACTCACACACGCTCAGCCAATACTAAAATGCCAAGTAACTTCAGAACATGGTGAATATACAGTGTGTAAAAGAAATGTTTAAAGCCTCCTGTAGAGGCTGCTGGTGCTGAAACAAAAACGTGCTTTAAATAATATCCAACAAACACACTCACCATAGACAGAGCAGCTCTCCTGAATTATTCAACGGCGCCTGCGCTCGGCACCATCTTGATGTCACCCTCTGAGTGAGCCACCCCACTTCCGGGTTTTATAGTCCCTCCCCCCTGCCGCCAGCAGGGGCAGCAAAGAGAATGGCGATTTTTTAAAAAACATTAATATCTCTCTGATTTTTCATCGATGGGAAAAATCCTCCAATCCAGTCTGGCGGAGGGGGGCTCTGAGCGAGGTGGCCAAAAATGACGGCCGTAAGTGGTGGCGCTATCTCGGAACTCACATCGCAGTGAGTCAAAAGCAGTCAAGATCTTACTTTTATTAATATAGATATGAGATTATTAAGGGTTGGAGATGCTAGAGGCAGGAAACATGTTCCCGATGTTTGGGGAGTCCAGAACCTGGGGCCACTGTTTAAGAATAAGGGATAAGCCATTTAGAATGGATACGAGGAAACACCTTTTCTCACAGAGTTGTGAGTCTGGAATTCTCTGCCTCAGAGGACGGCAGAGGTCGGTTCTCTGGATACTTTCAAGAGAGAGTTAGATAGGGCTCTTAAAGATAGCGAAGTCAGGGGATATGGGGAGAAGGCAGGAACGGGGTACTGATTGGGGATGATCAGCCATGATCACATTGAATGGCATTTCTGGCTCGAAGGGCCGAATGGCCTACTCGTGCACCTATTGTTTATTGAGAACTGGGAAGGGGAAGGATGGAGAGGGAAATCTAGAGTTACTTGAAGTTAGAAAAGTCAATGTTCATATCGCTGTGGTGTAAGCTGTCCAAGCGAAATTTGAGGTGCTGTTCCTCCAATTTACGCTGGGCCTCATTCTGACAATGGGAATGGGAGGGGGAGTTATTTAGCAACTTTTTCAAGAAGTTCAAATACATCTCATGAAAAGAAAATTTAAATTTATGTAACAACTCTCACAATATCAGAATGCCCTAACTTATTATAGCCACATTTTGAATTGCAGTCATTCTTGGACCTCAAGAAACTGTGAAATGCTGTGAAATATTTCCTGTTCGATAAAAAAGCACATGGGTTAGCTATTCAATATTTCATCCAAAATACAACACATCTGTCAGAGCTATATTGCCATAACTATTGCAGTATTAACCTAACCCGATATTTACTTGAATTGTAATAAAGGTAAAGACCCGCTGAGAAAAAGAGTAGGGCAATGATAGCAATGCTGTAACAATGTGAATGTAAGCAAAATATCCTAAACATTTCCGTGCTTTGCTGTAAACTACTTTGGTCCTTGGCTGATTTGCAGGTTTTTTTGGATTCCTGATGTAAAGTAAACATGAGCACTCATTGGTTTAGAATATCTTCCTGTGAGATCCCATTACCAATATTTGCAGATAATTATTATCAAGAGAGCAACACAGATTGGGCACTTGGCTGAATTATTGATGGCTGTCTGTGCATCACCATATTTCGAAAATCATGAGGATAGATGAATTGATTGGGGATTTTGGTCAAGGATGGGAAGAATGAAATTCAGCACAACACATTCTTTGATTGAGATATATTTATTTTTGTGTGGAAACCGTTTTAGTTAAAACCATAACATCTTTCTTAGAGACTAATTTATTTAAGTTTTGTAGTATTTGATACTGCAATTATTATTTACTCCATGAGATTTTGGTCTCTGAAAATGCTTTGATTTTCATTTGGTCTGTTCTCAGTTGTTTACATTATTTCTAAAACCATCATCCCGAGCAATTGTTAGGAGGATCTGTGAAATGTCACAAGTTTTGTTGAATATAACCTTGGTAATGAGGTGTTGCAGGAGGAAAATGTAATGAGGATGCATGTCACACAATGTTAACTTTGATAGTTGATAATTATATAGTTCCATCAAATTGTCTAATAATATCCTTCTAAAAATTATAAGTTACAATGCTTGATGGGGCTGCAATTACATTCTCCTTTATTATTTTGTTTATGGTCACACCAGGAGGTAAAATTGTCAAGCCTTTGTGCACATTTATTATCTGTACGAGTATGTACAAACTATTTATACACTGTAGCACTGATACCCAGTGATGAGAACACCTGAGATCTACTGGCCTAAAGGCAGTCAGTGTTGCAAATAGCCAATATAGTGTCATATAAAGGAATTTGAAAATATAGCACGGTGTTGCATTGAGCGCAAACCACGTTTGCATCATTTTTAGCTGATTATTATCGCATTGCGTTAGTGGCCAAGCCAAACCATGCATGTGGGTCATATGAAATGCCATTATGAGTTTCTGCTAACAGTATCCATTGACACCCTTCTCTCAAAAAATTGGGTGGAATTGCGAGTTAGATTAAATTCTGCACCACAGTATGCTCGTCACAGTCTTTCCACATAAGGCAACCATCGTTTCATGTATCTCGTTTATAATAATGTAAATTATGTGCTATAACCATAACATAGATGCTGTCACAATTCTCCATTGAATATCAAGGAAAAAATATCTAATATATTATAGAGCAGTTGATTAGTTTTAGTTCTTGGAGTTATAAAGGAGTGCCTTGCCAATTAAGATCAAAAATCAACAAATAACTGAATTGTGTTTTTTAATCAACCCATATATTTGACTAAAGGTAACTGCAAATCAAAAATATCATAAGAATTGACTTGAAGACAGTTTATGAATTTTTAATGTTATGATTGTTGCCTCTGTGGATATGCAATTAACTTTTAACTGTACTGGCATACTGAATAGATGTTTTCTGTGAAAACTTTTATATGGTTCATTGTAAGAATTTGCTATAATACATTGTTTTATTATGGTAAAAGACTTTAAGATACTATATGACACTTTATCAAAAAGTCAATGCTTATTTACTGACTTAATGGTTTAAGAAGATGACGTCACTCATATAGTAATTGAAATTGGCACTTTGCAAGCCTTCTTTAAACATTGATATTAGGGTTAAACTTAGATCATGGAATTTTGAAATATCAGGAATAAATTATAATGCATTCCACCCAAAGTGTTTGGTCAAGTTTATAAAGATGACCACTTGTTAAAAGTGTTATTACTCTTTGCTAAGTTATGAACGCTAGGATAATAATTGTTAAGAATAATTTTCTGGAATATTTTTTGTACCTGAGGAACACTACTTGTGTTTTTTTTAAGTTTTAAATTAGTGGAGCATGTTATTGAGCTTCAATTAACAGGCTAAGAAAGTCAAGCAACAGAATTAGTTTTATTGTATTCTACTAATTGCCGAGGTAGGCAAAGCCTTTTTTTGTGCTATTGATTTTTTGCAGTTTAATTAAGCAACATGTTTTCTCTTTTTAATTGCAGTCATTTTTTTCCGTAAATTGGAGCCCACAGCAAAATACATATATAATTTGTTTGTAATTAGGTATTAATTGATGGTAGTTGAAGCTTAGCACCCTGTTTCTTTCTTCCTGATTGCCATTTTATTACTAGTTAGTCATTAATTAATCTGTTTTTCTAATTAGCTTATAAAACTGTTGTTGTAAATGCGATTGAAGTTCAAAGCAAACTAATAAGCTTTTTCTCACTTGGAAGAGCTGAGATAAAGAACAAGTGAAAACAGGGGGACTGGCTATGTGTTTGTTGGAGGGAGGGGGAAATAAGAATATTTTAGACTTTTTAGCATATAGACCCTGGAAATTGAAAATCTGCCGTATTACCTACAAGATGAAAGGCTAATTTACACTGAATTTCACTAATTTTGTTCAACCTATGAAATGAAGAGCTGTCACCTGCTCAGTGTTGCATTGACAACTGTGCCAGTGATCCATGAAATAAGCTGCTGCATGCTTTGTTCTGATAAGAATGAACAAATCTGCACAATGTACGGTTCCCAGAATCTAATTTTCATACTTGCATGAAGGCAAAAAAAAATAAGCCGTTTGTAGGCTGATTAATCAGACATTGGAGTTTTGTCTCTTTGATCTGTTTGGTCTCCTAGGTAACTTGCATAGACATTAATGCAGAGTTCCAGTAAAGACAATCAAGGAAACCACAGACTGAACTGATAACATAATTTAACACACAAATCACAGTAGAGTTTCCACTTTAAAAATGTTTCTTTTAAAACAGCTACAGATACAACCTGAATTATTAATATAATTTGTTTGTGTTATTCCCCCATTCCCAATGGATTTAATGATAATGTTTTTATTAAATTATGAGGAATTTTGGAAAAAAATCTTTACTGTTCATTAGCTGGAGGTTATGCAGACGCTTTTACAAATCTTCCAAGTGGCTGTATAGATGAATGCCTCAAGGGCCCAGCAAAAACCTTGTATTTCCAGCCAGCTAAAACCCTTATCTTCAATCCAAGAAAGTACCATTAATCTTTTTGAAAGACCTTTTATGGCTTTTAATATAACCCAAATTAGAACATTTTACACCCTTGGTTCCTGAAATACAGTGATAAAAAGTCTTTGGCGTTCAGTTCTTTTACTGCATGCTCTGAATCTGTCCTCTCCACCCTACATTTGCATCTAAGCTGCACCAGCTTTTAGATCCACACAATGATGTGACACAATATTACCTTGACCATCAGCTTCACTCAGCCTACATTGCAATTTCCCCTGTTTACCAAAATCTCTGTAATGCAGTGTAAAGATTATGAAAATATTGTGTGTTATAATGAGTGCAGGAAAATGATATATTACCTAAATTGCACCATATTACCTAAAATCCTAATGCCTGCCAAGTATTTTGGAGGCAGTATTGGAATTGGAGAGCTTATATTTTAGTTTTGTGACTAATTAGTAAGAAAAGATACAAATCTTGAGTTTTACTGTCTCTTAATATTCTGAATGGGCATTTTATATAACTATTAATTTGATCACGTCCATCTATTCTAAACAACTGAATAATATAAGAAAGGTTATGCACTGATTCCAGCTCAGGTTAAAGGCACTAACTTTTATATATAAATCAGCACAGTTCCAAAGAGATGTTCAAGCCCACTTTAATACATGGGACATATATCAGCCAGAGAAATGTAGGTAATCGTTAATCTAAAGCATACCTTGATCCCACAAAAGCCATCTTGTGGGGTAAATTGAAAGATATTCCTTAATTCCAAAATATAATAAAGTGCAGAAAAAAAAAAATTGGTGTGCGGTCTGTCTCTTAAAAACATGGATATCAATATGTCACGTCTATTGATTAGCAATCTGTATTAAATTATATATGTGTGATTTTAAATTGTGTTTATATTAGGATTTGGAAAGGAGACATCTTGTTCTAATCGCCGAGTTTATGTTTTTAGTTGTTTTGCTCTGAAATTTAAAAAAAAAAGATCTTCAAGGTTATTCTTTAATTCACGTACTGAATTTAAAGAACACCAAACGTAGCCATGAATAATGCGCGAGATGTAGTTGAAAAGAATAAGGTAACATTTTAAACTAAGGTAACATTTAAAACCAAAACTTTCAGCACTTAATTTGCACTCCAACCCCCAACGTTGGAGATTCATGTCCCCCATGTGGTCTAAAATACCATAATGTTAGTGTAGAGATACTTAGTAATCCAAAATACATCAGCAGTCCTTTCATATTAACTGTTTGAATTCTATTCTCTTCTTATTTGGGTTTTAATTTGAAGTCCAACAAAATCTTTGGAACTCAGATATGCTTATGTCCAGTGTCCAGTGTTATCTTGCTGGAACTCTGAGGGAAGTGAGGTTTCCATTACAATTGTAAAGTAGCTCTGGAAACTCAGCAGTAGATCTAACAAATTTACTGGCATCTACGTCCAGTATCCTGCTTGACTGGTTGTCCATTCCCTGGGGAACTCGAGCAATTAAACTGGGATGTATGGGTGTAACTCATTCATTCCCATACACAAATTTATATGGAAAGCTGTTTTAGTAAATTGATGAAACCACACCCTGTCACCAGTGGTGGCGCTGTAGTGCCTCCAATGGGGGAAATATGTATTCACTGTGGCATATTTAAGACACTGAATATAGATGCTAGAATTATATATAAAATATATTTCTGTTATTTAAAATTCTAGTTATTCATTAATGAATCTACAAATGGCTTATAAGTCCTACCCAATGCATAATGTATTGAAATGGAAACCAATATAAATTTGTTGCATACATTAGTTACATAAGATTCAAACATTTTGCTGTTTAAACAGTGAAGATAAAAATTAAGTGAACATTTACTATGAGTGATTAATATTATAACTGTTTGACATTAAAAGAAAGCAGAAAGCATTTCCACGTGGAATCATAAAAACCATTGGTGTGATGGATGAATATGGTCAGCACTCACTCCTGCTTTTCCTAAAAAAAATTGTTTCCTTGATGAGTGTATTTTGCTAAATCTTAAATGCAATTGGTGGCGTCAGAGGTGAAATTATAATATACTGAAATATAGGTGTCTCTAATAATCTCTAGTAACAAAACGTACTATGCCATTTGCAATTATTTCTGTCAGTTCAGCTTGTATGGGCAGAGCTGGAGCAGTCTGTTCTATATTGCTCTCACTCATCTCTAAATATTATTGACATGGTTCAAGAAATCCTGTTAAATCTTGATTGAGAACATTAATTATAGTTACTGACTGATTCGGCTTATCTTGGCATGAAATGTTGAATGTATCTTAAAAGTCCCACAATATCAGAATTAAGTGTCAACAGAGGCAAAAATAAAAGCACTGATTTGCTAATTCCCTAATTGGAAGCATATTCAATATGTTTACCTCATCTTCAGGTTCATCAGTGCAAGGGACATTGAGACGGGCAAGATAAGTTTTCTTGGCAGTTCCCCAGTAATGTAGTAGTGTCTACTGACATAAAACCCTGTAAAGTTAGGACACTGCATCAATAGGCGGAAGTTGCAGGCTTCCTGACAGATTCTTGTATGTGAATCTTCTACTTGACTTTGTAATTGAGCAGTGGCATCTGATTGAAAATCCTGGGCTAGATTTTGTATGATGCAGGACCACAAGTTAATTTGTTTGAATGGAGATTTTAGATCATAAGGAAGAACAGTATGAATAAGGTAAGTTACATTTATAATTGTTAGTGGTGGCCATTATTATCTATAGTGCTATTAGATTAATTTTTATCACTATTGTTTTAAATAATTTTTAACATTACAAATTTTATTTCACTGTTGCTTGTTTTTGAATATCTGGAGTAATATAAAAATATCCACATTTGTCAGAGAGCAAAACTGATGGCATGTTCTTGATGTTTGTCAAATACTTTCCCAGCAGTATTGTGAGATTTGGCTTGTCTTATCGCAACCACACAACCCAATCATATCGCACAAAATCTGTTGTGAAGCACGGCGGCGCTGATCAGGTCCAGCAGGGTTTCACAGAAAATCTTCATCTTTCACATTATTCAATAGATTGCTTCTAGCAGCAACTACAGTTATTTCAGTTGACACCTTGTGAATGCTACTGATTTGTGGACATAAATGTTCATAAAGAGCAATATAATGTTGGTTACAAGATAGATGTTGGTGCATGAAGATAACAGGGATAGCTCCCTGCTCTTCTTTGAACATGAGCCACAAGGTCCTTTATTTATGCTTCACAGTGGAAATGAGGATTCAGTTTTGTAACTCACCTGGTAAATGACTCTGACATCAGCCTTGAGTCTTGTGCACAGCTCTAAACCTATCAACTGATTCAGACATGGGAGTTCTACAAAGTGATAGCAAGAAGATATGTTCCAATTATAAACAGTTTGGACTTGCACTATGCCTTTAATGAAGTCAAACATCTGAGGGTACTTCACAGAGAATTAATCAAACAGCTTTGCCAAAAAAAGCGGATTTCTCGGGAAGAGTAGCAAAAAGCTAGATCTTGGTAGGTAGCAAGGAAGATGTTCAGGTGAGTGAGGGAGATTGACAAAAGAAAATCCTGAACCTAAACAATAGAGGAATTAAATTTTTGGAAGAGTTATTATGGTGAGCACAGATTACAGAGATTGGGAGGGGCAATTTGGTGACTGAATCATTAATCGTTTCATGTTTTGTAAACAGGCTTGTGCATGCAATTAAATGTCACTAAGTATTCAAAGTCAGGCACAAAGATGCCAGTTGGTTATAAAATCATCCCTCTAAACCAGTCCTAACCATGTACCTGTCCAAATATTTCTTAAACGTCGCAATAGTACCTGCCTCAACTACCTCCTCTGGCAGCTTGTTCCATACACCCACCACCTTTGTGTGACAATGTTACCCCTCAGGTTCTGAATAAATCTTTACCCCCTTACCTTAAACCTATGTCCCCTGGATCTCGATTCCCCGACTCTGGGAAAGAGACTCTGTGCGTCTACCAGATCGCCCCTCGTCTTCCCGCGCTGCAAGGAATAGAGTCCTAGCCTGCTCAACCTCTCCCTATAGCTCAGGCCCTCGAGTCCTGGCAACATCCTCATAAATCTTCTCTGTACCCAAGCTTTCCACCTTAACAACATCTTTCCTATAACATGGTGCCCAGAATTGAACACAATGCTATAAATGTAGCCTCACCAATGCATGGGCGGAAATCCTGGGGTGGGGGGTGGGGGGGGGGCATATCCCCCCCATGCTTTGAGAGTTGGGGGACAATCCCCCCCCCCCCCCATGTTTTGTAATCTGGACTTTATCAGACGCCTTCTAAGGCCTGAATCGGCCTGTTCGTGGGGCCTTTCAGCGCCCGGCGCGGCTTAAAATCAAATTGCTGCGATGGAGGCTGATGATGTTGAAGCCCCTGCCGGCTGATGAAAGCCCCCGCGGACGGGCCGATTGAAGCCCCACGATTTGGGGGCGGAAGAACCTGCTGTTGTTGGAGTTCGGAGTCGGTCACCAATCAGGACAGCTTCCGATGTTACCGTTCACAGGGCCCACGGTCGAAGCCTCGCGTGTGTACGCATGCGCAAGAAATTGTACGCAAGAAATTGTGTCCCTCCCATATTTTGATAGCGATTTCCGTGCTTGCACCAATATCTTAAATGTTCGTTCAAGTGAGTTTATTGTCATATGTCCCTGATAGGACAATGAAATTCTTGCTTTGCTTCAGCACACAGAACATGGTAGGCATTTACTGCAAGACAGATCAGTGTGTCCATGTACCATAATATAAATATATACACACATGAATAAATAAACGGATCAAGTGCAAATAACAGATAATGGGTTATTAATAATCAGAGTTTTGTCCGAGCCAGGTTTAATAGCTTGATGGCTGTGGGGAAGTAGCTATTCCTGAACCTGGTTGTTGCAGTCTTTAGGCTCCTGTACCTTCTACCTGAGTGTGTGGCCAGGATGGTGTGGGTCTTTGATGATACTGCCAGTCTTTTTGAGGCAGCGACTGCGATAAATCCCCTAGATGGAAATGCAACATAACCTCAAACGTCTGTATTCAATACTCTGACTGATGCCTGATGGTTCTCCACAGAGGATCGGTAGTTACCCCAGGTTAGTCCTGTGCATCTTGTAGCTAGAGAATGCTGATGAGAGGAACCAAGTACTCTGTTGCATGCCAGTGGACAATGGTGCAAGGCCTGGCTAACCTGGAAGAGAGGATAGTCATGAAAATCTAAATATCATTTGATGAAAAAATGAAGCAGAGTCTGCTGTGAAACAATTCAGGGAGCTGGAAAAACTAATTGCCAGGGGAAAAAAAGATGATGTCTTTTTAATAGCTTAGTTGTAAAATGCACAGGCCAAGTTTAACACTGATTTTATTTCTGGCTTCAGTAAAGAACGCTTGGAGCGACCCAACTGGCTCCAGTCCTTCTGGCTGAGGCAGGGAGAACTCCAGAAGGGTTTTTGACCCTAGTTGGTTCCTCCTAAGAGTGTGTAAGTGCATGTTTGTTGATTATGGAGGGGTTTTTTACAGCTGGTTTCGTAGCCTGTTTGATGTGGCCCAGGCTTATATGAAGCGTGACCCTTTAAATGTGCTACTGCAAGATACACAGTGCACAAGTAATCTGAGCCAATCTTTGGGAGAATAGCAAAGAAATACCCAGAGTAGGTGAATCAAGTACCAGAGAACATTAAGTTTAAAGTGAGAGAGGAAAGATTTAATAGGAACCTGAGTGACAATATTTTCATATGGGTATATGGTGGGTATGTGGAACAAGCTGCCAGAGAAGTAGTTAAGGCAGGTACAATAACAACATTTAAAAGACATTTAGACAGGTACATGGATAGGAAAGCTTTAGCGGCGTAAGGGCCAAACAGACCTGTATGACACGTTAAATATGTTAGTAATGAGACAGTGCCAGAGACCCGGCTACGATCCTGACTACGGATGCTGTCTGTATGGAGTTTGTACTTTCTTCCTGTGATCGCTTGGGTTTTCTCCAGGTGCTCCGGTTAGCTCCCATATTCCAAAGATGTACGGGATTGTAGGTTAAATTTGTTCCTAGTGTGTAGGATAATGTAGTGTACTGGTCGGCATGGACTCGGTGAGCTGAATGGCCTTTTTGCGCTTTCTCTAAATGAAATTAAACTAAAAACAATGATGTGGAAAGTGGTTACGAGTAGCTTGAAATATTAGGACATGAGCCCCAACGAGGGTTAGAACATAATCTACTGAAAATGTAATACTGCAGACCATTCACTTGATCAGCCTGTGACAAATCATGTGGTTTTGAAAAATTGGTTCACTGTTCCATTCATAGCTATAAAGTCTAGGCTACACCTGTACATCAATGACCCCATGGACGTCCCTGGCCAGGACCTTCCCCGAAAGCAGTGGACAACCCTCAACCACTTGAGGACAGGCATCGGACGCTATGGAGTGGCGATGAAGAGGTGGGGCCCCGTGGACAGCGCCTCCTGCGAGTGTGGGGACCCAACACAGACAGTGGAGCACATATTCACCAGTTGCCCCAAACCCTGGCCACCGAATGGTGAACGAGGTCTGAATGACCTGGTCGATGACACGTTGGCCTGGCTCACCTCAATGGAGCTGCAGGTCTAAAAGACATACGACAGAAGAAGAAGCTATAAAGTTATTGTGGTTTCCTTCTTCCCCCAACCACCTCCACCCCTATCCCCTTCCTAAATTTCAAGAGAAGCAACATATTTGTTGAAATAGAGGAATGCTGACACTTCAGTTTAATGGTTTGGGAGGCTGTGCCTTTGGCAGTAATTTAATTCAGTTACATTTTGCTGTGTTCTTTTGTATTTTAGCAAGGATTGTGTGGAGAGGGTTTTACTTTTTCTCGATATCGCTGCTGACCTCCTGGACGGACAACATCAAGAAGGCTCAGCAGCGGCTGCACTTCCTGAGGGTCCTCAGTGGACTTAACCTTGCTGATTTAATTTCAACCTGCTGACTTGCATTATGAATCTCACCATGAGACAGGGAAGGTGATCAGGACAGACAGAGAAATGGACATATTCTTAAGGGCAAGAAGACAGAATAGAGTGCTGGAAGGCGCTACTCAGTAGGACAAACAGCAGCATAGTCTGGAGAACACTGGATAAGTGACGTTTTCTGTCTCGACCCGCATGTGCACCTCTCCCCCCCCCCCCCCAGAGATGCTGCTTGACCTGTTGTATGTTACTCCAGCACTTTGTGTCCTTTTGTTATTTTATTAAACCAAAAAAATATTCATCTGCAATTTCAACCACTTAATGAATTCTTTGTTTCAATAGGAGAATAGTTGGGCTGTTGACGTTTTGGGTCTCGACCCATGTTCTCCAGAGATGCTGCTTGACCTGTTGATCAAAATTATGATAAACAAAACAGTCCTGAGATTCTAGTTTAAATGCTGGGAATGGAAAAAGCAGATGTGCAATACCAGAATGAATTTTGCATCAATTTTTGTGACTAACTCTTACCTTGGTCTTTGATCTTTTAATAGCTGGGTGTGCAAATTGCAAAGGCTGTTGATTGTCGTGATTTTGCAAAAGCCAAGCAAGAGGCTGAGGCTTCTCAGCAGGCCCCAAAGAAGAAGCAACTTCCATGGGGGTGAGTTGTGCTTTATAAATTCATTTCAAACACTTCCTGATGAATTTGAGTGACTTAGTTTAGGCTAATGGGTAGAGCAGGATGTTTTGGAGGTAATTTATTCGCAAACTGATGTCGGCATTAGTGGGCAGTATTTTCCAGAACTCATAGAAATGTCCTTCGGATTCTTCGGGTCGTTGGTCATTGGGAACTTCAATCAACCCTGTTCCATGCTGCTATCTTGCACAGACCTAATAATTAATCAATCTCTCAGTGAAAGTTTAGATTATATTTTTATAAGGATCAGTTAATTATGTAGTGTGGAATCTGTAGAAGGGATCCGATCCATTCTTTTTCTCCAGAAATGCTGCCTGACCCGCTGAGTTACTCTAGTACTTTTTGTCTATCTTCAGTACAAACCAGCATCTGCAGTTCCTTCCTACACAATTAGCTATGGAGTGTTCAAAAATGTACTTTGCAGTGCTGGGTTTGTAATATGGTAACTCTTGTAGTTTGAGTGATTTTCAGCCATGACAGCATTGTATGATTAACAGTTTAAGCACAGTTTAAGCTTGAAGCATTGCCGTTTATAACCTGTATCTTAACTATTGTAATGTTTATCCATTCCATTGCTGTTGTGGATCATGAGTTTGATACGTCAATCTGTTGAGGCAGGCAACAAGGTAAAACTTTAATAAACAAGAAACTTTTGTTCTTCATGTCTCATTTTAAAAGGAAGAGCGACGTTTTGGGTCAGGACCCATCTGCAGTTATTTGTTTCAACAATTTCACTGCATCTAGGTACATGTCACAATAATGTACAATTGACCACTATTGACTACTGTGTGCTGCTCTGTTATAAGTGTTGCGATTTGGTTGATATATTAAGTAGAGAGTCAACTGCTCTCTCAGATGGATGGAAAATAAAAGAATTGCTGCCAAAGTTTCAAAGAAGGAAAAGGAAGCACAAGCTATATCCCGTGATTTATCTTGCAATCAACATCTCTAATCAACATACCCGTTTTTCTCCCACATCCCATAGATGTGCGGGTTTGTAGGTTAATTGGTGTCTGTAAATTACCCTCGGTATATATAGATGGTGGATGTGAAAGTGGATTATCATAAAACTAGTGTGATCGAGTAATCAGTGGTCGACATGGACTCAATGGGCTGAAGGGTCAGTTTCCTTGTTGTATCTTTCAATCAATCACTCAATCAATTATTTTTTTAAATGCACGCACATTATTAGGTCATTATCATCATGATTTTTGTCAAGCCTATGCACAAATTGGCTTCCAAATTTCCTGCATTACATCAGAGACAATATTTCAAAAAGTACTTAAATGGCTATGAAGTGCTTTTGGGATGTCCCAAGTTTGTGAAAGGTTTGAATGCAAGTCCTTTACTCCATTTAATGTATTCATTCTCCATTTAACTGGAATATAATTGTTATATTCCGCACAGCAGAATGAATAACAACTTACAGGCTAGTTGCTTGGATCACGAGAGAGAGATTTATTACCCAACATTCCCTGCTTATATTGAACACCAACTCATTAACATATACATGAATATGTATGAATACATTACACTGCTCTCCTTTTTTAAAGTATTAAATCTAAGTACTCAGTTACAATTTTATCGTTGTGATACTTGATTTAAACCAGTATTTATGAAATCTTAAATGATAAACATAATATATTTATTTTACATCTACACATTTTCGTTTTACTTATACAGTAAGTTACTTAACTTACAAACCTAACCTGACTACTGGTTTACGGACCCTGCCTGATCGTCTAACAGGAACAGATGTAACAGTATTAGGTGTTGACTCAACTGTTGGCTTGTTTGGCTCTGTTTTAGTACCCTGACTTTGACCCGAGGAATCTGTTTCTTTGTCTGTATTAACTGAACTTTGTGTTTCAAACACAGTGGTCTCTTCCAACTCGCTTTCAAATAAAAACTTAGGGATTAGAACTTCATGCTCAGTTTTTGGTTCATCTTTGGGTGGAATCTTTGATCAATATGAACACTTTTAATCCTATCTCCAACTTCAACTAAGCATCTTTTTGTTCCACACACTTCCACTATTTTCCCAACACCCCGTTTATCTCGACTGGACTTGTTGGGAGGAATAGTGAACATGAACACGAACCTGCTCATCTGGCTTGAAGTATCTCTCCTTTTTGTGGGAGTCAAAATGGCGTTTTTGACTCAACTGTTTTTGTTCAATTCTCAAGGCCAAATAGGGTTGAATTAGACTTAGGCGTATTCTTAGCCTTCTCTTCATCAACAGTTCTGCAGGTGAGTAACCTGTTGTTGTGTATTGTGTGGTTCTGTACTTCAGCAAGAAACTAGCCAAACGATGTTTCATGCTGAGCTTTGAACTACCCTGCAAAACCTGTTTCTTGAGAGCATCTTTGACAACTCTAACAGACCTTTCCGCCGCCCCGTTGGAGGCTGGATGGTATGGGGGAACAAGTGTGTGTTTTACACCATTCTGTTGTAAACTCTGGTTGCATGACATCTTTGAACCGTTCTGAACGAAACTGAGGCTCGTTATTGGATAGGCATATGGATGAGAAGGGAATGGAGGGTTATGGTATGAGTGCAGGCAGGTGGGACTAAGGGGAAAAAAAGTTGTTCAGCACGGACTTGTAGGGCCGAGATGGCCTGTTTCCGTGCTGTAATTGTTATATGGTTATATGGTTATCAGAAACAAGCTCTTCCCTGCAAAAATTGATCTCCTCATCTATGGTACACTCAGTAGTAGTGCTTGATCCCATATGCTTAACCTCAATCCATTTGGAATGACAACTAGTACCAGAAAGTGATCATTACCCTTTTCTCAAAAATCTACATGAACTCTCAGAAAAGGTCTACTTGGCCATGACCATGGTTGCAGTGGTGATTTTGGTGGTTTACTCCAATTTTGGTGGCAATTTTGTCAGATGCTACATTAGCTCACCAGTTACTCAATGTCACTGTCAATACCAGGCCAATACACAAAACTTCTGGTAATTGACTTCATGCTTACCATGCCAGGATGTTCGGCATGAAGTTCATTTATAATTTTGTTTCTTAAAGACTCTGGTACAACCACTCTGTAACCCCACTTAATGCATCCCTGCTCACATGATAATTCATGGTGTCGATTATGGAAAGGCTTCAGCTCTGAGTTCAATCCACTATCGATTTCAGTCCAACCGTTCAATGTCTGTTCATATACCCACTTCAGCACAGTGTCTTTCTCGGTTTCAGATGCAATTTCTGTTGCAGTCACTGGAAAGTCTTCATCTACAACTTGCAGTGTGTAAATTGAGTTCTCACTTCCCACGTCAGAGTTCTCATGGGGCAACCGGGACAACGCATCTGCAACTGCGTTGCACTTGGAGCTTCTATACTCAACCTTGTAGTCATACTGGGACAGCAAAATTGCCCAGCGCTGCATCCTTGATGCCGCCATGGAAGGTATAGCTGACTTGGGACCAAGTATTGCTAGTAGTGGCTTGGGATCAGTCACTAGGGTGAATGGTCTGCTGAGAAGAAACTTGGAATTTCTTGATTCCAAACACGATGCTGCTTCCTTTTCTATCTGTGCATAATTGCGTTCACTCGGTGATAGGGTGCGGGATGCAAAAGCAATAGGCTTTTCCTTTCCGTCATTCATTATGTGGGAGATCACTGCACCTACACCATAACTTGAAGCATCGCAAGCAAGTTTCATCTAGCGTGTGATATCGTAGTGAACAAGGAGTTTGTCACTTGTCAAGTTTTCCTTGCATATGCACGTTGCTGTTGCTGTTCCTTTCCCCACGTCCATTTCACATCTTTTTGTAGCAGATGATGTAGTGGCTTTAGCACAGTTGCTAAATCTGGAAGGAATCGTGCATAGAACTGCACCATCCCAAGGAATGATCGTAGCTCTGACATTATTGGGTTTTGGCGAAGAGCGAAGTCCGTTGGCATCTACTTTGAGTCCAAGGTAGACCACCTCTGACTGTGCAAATGCACATTTACTTTGTCACAGTTTGACATTGTGGCAGTTCAGTCGTGTGAGAACTTGCTCAAGGATTTCCAGATGTTCTACCATGCCCTCTGTGAATATCAGTAGGTCACCCTGGTTGCACACACTGTGCGGAACGCCTTGTAACATTTTGTCCATGACAGACTGGAAATTGTTCGGGGAGGATTTCACACCATAGGGCAGCATTGTATATGAATACAAGCCCTTATGTGTGTTGATTGTCAAGTACTGGTGACTTTCCTTGTCGACATTGAGTTCTTCCTCCACTTGTTGCTTTAGTGCATATGGTACAGGTCGTATGTGTGCAGAGTACCCTGTTATTCCCGTGTAACTGACAGCAAAAATGTTTGCATGTTTGCTTATGACATTTTCAAGACGTGATTTGGACAAATTGACGCTGAAAATGTTCTTCCAGTCTAACTCTATTCTACTCAGCCAATCCTTTCCAAGGAGGGTTGGTTTATTTCTGTAGCTGGCCACGATAATGGGCAGTGTTACTGACTAACCATTTTGCTGAACTTTACAGTTCATTTGTCCACGTCTCCAAAACTTCGCCCGAGTAGGTTCTCGACTTGACCTTACTCTCAAACAATGGTATCTGTGTGAACTTTGTTTCATATTGGTCTTTGCTCATGACCGAACAATCTGCTGCCGTGTCAATACACATATCGATTAACTGTTCATTTATCAATAGTTTAGTTTGAAAGTTCTTGCCATGGCTGGTTGTAGGCTTATCGATGTTGGTTGCATAAATGGTGTACACCCCAAGTTCATTTCCATCTGGGTTCACCTCCAAGTTGTGAACTCCTCTCTGGTGTTGTCGCTCGATTCCCGCAGATTGTTGGTTTCCTGTTTTAAGCTTGGCCCGACATGCTGAGGCGATGTGGCCTTTCTTCTGGCAGTTATAGCACTTGGCCATTTTGAACTGACAAAATTAGGATGGGTGATTACCATTGCAACATTAACAACTGGCTGAACTTGGCTCCCCGCCATGTTTTGGCTTAGCGCCTCTTGGTTTGGCCATAGGCACTGCCTTGTGACTGTAAACGGCCACTGCAGTCTGTGGTGGACGAAACTCGCGAGCATTCTTTGATGCCATCTCCATTGTGGTAGCAATCTTGCATGCTTTCTCAAATGTAAGATCTGGAGTGTTCATGAGTTTGGACTGAATTCATTCATCCACTAGACCACAAACAAATCTGTCGCGTATTGCGTGTCCGAGAAAGGTTCCAAAGTTACAGTGCAAACTTAAGTTTTTCAAGGAAACAATGTACTCATTGATTGTCTCATTCTGCTTCTGGTTTCTAGTGCCAAATTTATAGCTTTCTGCAATTTCCAGAGGCTTTGGGTTGAAGTGCTCCTCCAACTTCTTCATAATGTCATTGAATGGCACGTCTTTTGCCTTTATGGGCGCAAGGAGATTCACGAGTGTGCCGTACACTTCAGGTCCGATCTCCGTGAGCAGCATCGCTTTCATGCATTTGCAAACGGCCTTATTTGTTTTAGTCACTATCTCTCCTTCACCACTTATCTCCATTATGTTGTTTACTGTGAAAAACATGTTCCTTCTCTTCATACAGGAGCTGAACGGCTCTCTAGTCAAAAGTGCCAAGATATAGCCCATGAACGCTGCCATCGTGTTGTTCTCTTTTTTTTTAAAGTCCGTTCATAAACCCCAATTTCCTGTCTGTTCTGGTGTAACAATTCACCTAAAACTTAGCTGTACAAAGGCTATTCAGCTTGAAGAACTCGACAAAAGAAAATCTCATACAATCCAAAGGACGGCATATATTCCCTGCTTATATTGAACACCAACTCATTAACATATACATGAATATGCATGAATACATTACAATAATAGAATAAACATTTGTTCTAAGTGAATTTCAGCAATAGACCATCGTGCACAATTAAGTTTTAAATATAGTTTAAGCTTGGAGCATCACAAACTCTAACTTATTTTGACACATCATGATCTGACTGATATCATGATGGATCACTGATTATAATGCCTACCTGCATGTTCTATTAAAATTGTGATTGTCCGAAGATTATGTCAGCAGTTTGATATTTCAATCTATTGAGGCAATCAGCAAACATTAATAGTTTCTTCCCTGGCTGCTTGAAAAACAACCGATGCAATATTCTAGCCAAATGAGAATGAGATAGTTCTGGCTTTGAATTTGAATTATGAAGTCAGGAGAATTGGATAAATGTTGGATAACGCTACAAAAAAAGCGATTTTATAGACACTGAAGTAAATGTGTAATACAAGATGATCGGGATAATGGATAAAGAAGTTGGTATGGGACAGAAGCTAGAAATAATAGAAATAATGATTTGGAGTATTCCCTGACTACATAGTAATTTAATCAGTAGAAAGCTGAGCTTAAGAAATAGAAAAGGATTATGTCTCACATTTGAGCAAGAGACGTCGGGCTTCTATTGTTTTAAAAAAAAATAATTATTGAATATTTTTCTATTTATTTTGTCATTTATGCGTACTGTGTTTACAGATCTGTTATGCTGCTGCGAGTAAGAATTTCATTGTTCTGTTTTTAGTACACGTCAATTACACACTCTTGACTCTTTTGAGCTTTGCCTTTCAACAATATCATGACCGACCTTTTACCTCACTACCATTTTACCACATCTACTGATATATACTTAATCCCTTTACATTCCACAATATTTCACAGAGATGATAGATTCACCAGGGCCCTATATAATTAGAGCGTATTTCTACCCTTGTGCTTACTTCCTCACAATAAAGGATGATAATTTGCTTTCTCAATTGTTTGCTGAAGCCGCATGTTAATTTTCAGTTATTTGTGGACATAGACACTCAAGTCCTTCTGAACACCAACTCGTTTCAGTCTTTTATCATTAAAAAAAGACTTTGTTTTCCATTTTCTGCACAGTTGGTGGGTTGACTTTACATGAACATTTATTTTGGTTCCCATTACTAACTACTAGTGAAAACTACTCTCATACACCCACCATGATGTAGAGCTCTCCTTCCATTGCCTCCAGACCATTTTCTATGGGAAAGAGTCCTCGTCTCCCAGTGCAAACCTATTCTCCCCTATCTAACATTCACCCTCTTTCTGGACTCCCCTCCCCCTTGCCAGCCCTCTACCCTCTATGGATTTTATAGAAGTCTGAAGAAGGGTCTCGACCTGAATCGTCACCTGTCCGTTTCTTCAGAGTTGCTACCTGACCTGCTGAGTTACTCCAGCACTTTGTGTCCTTTTGTGTATTAATCATCATCTACAGTTCTTTATTTCTACTTCTTCACCCATTCACCTTCCTATGAAGAGAGACCTGAAGAGCATTGATTGCTGTATCTTTCTCATGATAAGTGATTCTTATGCTGGATGATTGTGTACTGAAATATTAAGCTGAATGTACTTAGAGATACAGTGCGGAACTAGGCCCATCAGCCCACCAAGTCCACGCCAACCATCAATCACCCGTTCACATTAGTTTTATGTTATCCCGCTTTTGTATCCATTCGCTACATACACAGGGCAATTTACAGAGGCCAATTAACCTCCAAAGCCACACATCTTAGGGATCTGGGAGGAAACCAGAGCACCCAGAGGAAACCCACACAGTAACAGTGAGAGTGTGCACACTCATTAGTTCTAGGAGCAGAATAAGGTCATACGGCCCATCATGTCTACTCCACCATTCAATCATGACTGATCTTTCCCTATCAACCCGATTCCCCTGCCTTCGCCCCATAAACCCTGACACCCTTACTAATCAAAAATCAGTCAATCTCCGCCTTATAAATATCCATTAACTTGGCCACCACAGCCATGAATTCCACAGATTCATCACCCTCTGACAAAATAAATTCCTTCTCATCTCCTTTCTAAAGATACATCCTTTTATTTTGAGGCTATGACCTCTGGTTCCAGACTCTACCACTAGTGGAAACATCCTCTCCATATTCAATCTATCTAGGCCTTTCACTATTTGGTAAGTTTCAATGAGGTCCTCCCTCATAATTCTAAACTACAGGCCCAGTGCCTTTCTCAGATATGGGGCCCAAAACTGCTCACAATACTCCAAAATCCAGTCTTACCAGTGCCTTATAAAGCCTCAGCATTGCATCCCTATTTTTGTATTGTAGCCCTCTCAAAATAAATTGCATTGGCTTCCCTACTATCAATTCACCTTACAAATTAACTTGAATCCTGCATCAGCACTCCCAAATCCCTTTGCATCTCCAATTTCTGAATATCTCCCTATTTAGAAAATAGTTTATGCCTTTATTCCTACTACCAAAATTCATGGCTCAACACTTTACTACATTGTGTTACAGTGCATTCAGAAAGTATTTGGACCCCTTCACTTTTTCCACATTGTGTTACGTTAAAATGGATTAAAACATGTTTTCATCAATCTACAATCACAACAATTACAATACAATGTATTGTCATTTGAGCCTTAGTGAGGCTCAAACGAAATTCCGTTTCCACAGCCATACAAACAAAGACAATTTCCTACAGACATACACACAATTTAATTCACACAAACATCCATCACAGTGAACCCACTGTGATGGAAGGCAAAGTCTTTTCTCTCCCCTGTTCTCCATTTCTCTCCCAATGTCCAAGCCCCAGGCGGGCGATGATAAGTCCCACGGCCATTTTAGGCCGTGCCGGGTGATTTACGGCCTCGCTCCCGGTCGAAAAGTCACAATGTTGGAACCCCCGGCGGGCGTTGTAATGTCCCACGGCCATTAAAGCCGCGCTGGGCGATGTACGTCCCTGCTCCGGGTCGTTCCAACCCCGCGACACGGGCTGGAGAAGTCGCGTTGCGGGAGCTCCGGGAAGCGGTCTCTCCACCCGGACCCGCGAGCTCCCGATGTCCCAGTCCACCGGACCTGCGGCTGCGTTGCTGGAGCCTCCGAGCCCCAGGAGTCGAGTCGCAGCAGCGAGCCACCACCGCTCCCCACGCTCCGAGGTCGGCCAGCCCCACGATGGTGAGCAGTCCGCAGCTCCGCAGTCTCCCGAGCCCCCGGGTCGTTCAGGCTGGAGGCCGCTCCACGGTGCTAGGCCCCAACGACAACGGAGACCCGACAGGGAAAAGGTCGGGTCTCCCGGACAGGGAAGAGATTTTAAACAGTTTCCCCCTCCCCCCCGCCCCCCACATATACACATTTAAAACCAGTATTAAAAAACACCAACACTACATTTAACTAGACAAAAAATAAAAACAATCTACAAACAATACCCCAAAATGAAGAAGTGAAAACAGGTGTTTAAACATTTTTGCAGAGTAATGAAAAATAATTAAGTGAAATATCACATTTACATAAGTATTCAGACCCTTTGCTATGACACTCAAAATTAACCTTAGGTTCACCCTGTTTCCCATTGATTATCTTTGAGATGTTTCTACAACTTGATTGGAGTGCATCAGTGGTAAATTAAATTGATTGGACATGATTTGGAAAGGCTCACACCTGTCTAGATAATGTCCCACAGTTGACAGTGCATGTCAGAGCAAAAACCAAGCCATGAAGACGAAGGATTTGTCCGTAGACCTCCGATACAGGCTTGTGTCATGACACAGATCTGGGGAAGGGAATAAAACAATTTCTGCAACATTGCACATGCTGATGATCACAGTGACCTCCGTCATCTTAAATGGATGAAGTTTGGAACCACCAGCACTCTTCATAAAGCTGGCTGCCCGGCCAAACTGAGCAATCGGGGGAGAAGTGCCTTGGTCAGGGAGGTGACCAAGAATCCGATGGTCACTCTGACAGAGCTCCAGAGTTCCTCTGTGGCGATGGGAGAACCTTCCAGAAGGACAACTATATCTGCAGCACTCCGCCAATCAGGCCTTTATGGTAGAGTGGCCAGACGGAAGCCACTCCTCAGTAAAAGGCACATGACAGCCCGCTTGGAGTTTTTCCAAATCATTGGAGTTTACCAAAAGGCATGAGAAACAAGATTCTCTGGTCTGATGAAACTAAGATTGAACTCTTTGACCTGAATGCCAAGCGCCACGTCTGGAGGAAACTAGGCACCGCTCATCACCTGGCCAATACCATACCTACGGTGAAGCATGGTGGTGGCAGCATCATGCTGTGGGGATCTTTTTCAGCGGCAGGAACTGGGAGACTAGTTAGGGTTGAGGGAAAAATGAATGGAGCAAAGTACAGAGAGATCCTGGATGAAAACCTGTTCCAAAGCATTCTGGACCTCAGAATGGAGCAGAGGTTCACCTTCCAACACAGCCAAGACAACGCATGAGTGGCTTCGTGACAAGTCTGTGAATGTCCTTGAGTAGCCCAGCCAGAGCCCGGACCTGAACCCGATCAAATATCTCTGGAGGGACCTGAAAATAGCTGTGCATTAACGCTCCCCATCCAACCTGACAAAGCTTGAGAGGATCTGCAGAGAAGAATGGGAGAAATTACCCCAATACAGGTGTCAACCTTATAGCGTCATACCCAAGAAGACTTGAGGCTGTAATCGCTGTCAAAGGTGCCTCAACAAAGTACTGAGTAAAGGGTCTGAATACTTATGTAAATGTGATATTTCAGTTATTTCTTTTTAATTACTTTGCAAAAAATTTCTAAACACCTGTTTTTGATTTTTTATTATGGGGTATTGTGGGTAGATTGATGATAAACAAAATTAATTTAATCCATTTTAGAATAGGCTGTAACGTAACAAAATGTGGAAAATCGATGGGGTCTCAATACTTCCTGATTGCACTGTACATTGACGCATTTAATGAATATCTTATTTTTTAGCAAAGCCTTGCTGGAGTCCATATGGTGTTTATATAGACAACTAAGGTCTTGCCTTCTTCAAAAACTCAAATCAATTCAAAAGACACAACCTCCTGTGTACACAATCATGCTTGATTATCCCTAATCAGCCCCTGACTATCCAAATGCATATATACTCTATCCCTCAGAATTCTCTTTTGTAACTTGCCTACCACAGATGTTAGCCTCACTGGTCTATAGTTCCCAGGCTTTTCCTTGCAGCCCTTTTAAATAGAGCCACAACATTAGGCACTGTTCAGTCATCCAGCATCTCACTCGTGTGTAATGATAATTCATATATCTCAGCAAAAGCTGCCACAGTTTGTGCTCTAGCTTCCCACAGTACCCTCGGATATCTTTGATGAGGCACAGGAGATATACCTGCCTTCAGCTGCTCTAGGACGTACAGTACCTACTTGACCATAATACGGACTGCCCTCAAGATATCCCCGTTAACTATCCCAAATTCCCTGGCCTAGTTCCGAAGTTAGTTAGACTTGGCCCTGCAAATTCGGGTATTAAATGTTTTTTTACAGATAGATGCTGGAAGTAAGAATTAGACATAACAATGTCTATATAAAGAGAAGTAGAAACAAGGAACTGGTTTACAAAAAAAGATACAAAGTCCTGGAGTAACTAAGCGGGTCAGGCTCCCAGTCAGACTCCCAGTCTGAAGAAGGGTTCTGACCTGAAACGTTACCTATCTATATTCTGAGATGCTGCCTGACCCGCTGAGTTAGTCCAGTCTTTTCACTGCAAAGAGAAGTCCAGCATCTTGAGCCTGAGGATAAGTAACTCCATTCTTTCTGGGACAGTCCAGATTGAAGGGTTCTGAAACAAGATGTGCAAGCAACAGGAGGAAGTTTAAAGTTCAATTAGCTGCAAAATGGGAAATAAATAGAGGGAAAGGGAGATTTGACTAAAAGAAGGGCAAATGTCAATATCAAAATAGATTTTCTTAATCTCACATAATTCCAACAAAAAAGACTGAGATTCCACAGTGGTTAAATTTTCAGTTCCATAGAAATTGTTTGGCAATAATTGTTCTCTATTCTCAAAAAAAGAGGTTTGAATAGAAATAGACTAGCAACCAACTAGTGATATTAGTTTATACTTGCCTTGCACATACATCAAATTCAACCCACTTTCTCCATGTGAATGGTGCCTTGAAGATCGAGATCCCATCTCCATGAAGCTAACGGCAAAGCCAAACAGCAACTTTTGAATACTTGACTTAAGCCGTTTGTTTCTCTAGCTCTGAAGTTACCATACCATTTGCACATAAATCTCTGCCAGCACATTAGTATTTTGACAGGAAAATCTGGGTCATTTATCATAAACCTGATAATGTGCACAATATGTTATGACTTGTTTTAAAATTAGGGGGAACAAAAAATATCTGAAATTTTCCATGTTATGTTAAAGCGTGTTAAGATTTATAGTTCCTTTTTGTTTTAACAAATTCCAGGCAGGCCCTTAAGATATTGGCTTGACATGTCTCTTGTCACGGGTTCAAATCACAGAAGATGTAATCATTTGCTTAACATGTTATGAGTTTAGTGCCCCTGTCCGACTTTCACGACCTAATTGGCGACCTCTGCCAAGTTTGCCCTTGACTCATACTCGCAACATGGTCGCCACGAGGTCGTAGGAGGTCTTCGTAACTTTTCCTCATGCTAGTGAGTGGTCTCTGCGTACCAGTGGCCTCAAGTAGGCCGCGGCGTTTTTCCAGCCTGATAAAAAATGTCCACGAGTAAAAAAAAGTCCGCATGGAAAAAATTGATACTTTTTACTCGTAGGTAGGTCGTGATGGTGGTCGTATGTAGTCATAGGTCGGTAACTGGCCCGAGAAAAAAAATGCCAACATGACATCATTTTATCATGTGATCATTTTCCACTCGTAGCTAGTCGTAGTTGGTCTTAGGTGTGGAAGACTGACGTCGAGGGGGGTCGTAGGAAGTCGTAGACATGGTCGTAGGAGGTCGTAGACATAGTCGTAGGAGGTCGTCTACTTCGGCGAGTCAACACGACCTTGACATTTTTTTCAACTCGTCGAGGTTCTTCTAAACTCGTGGATTAGGTCGTCGAAGTGGGACAGGCCCTTTAGTTGTTAGCCAGGCAGTTAGCAAGAACAACCCAACATGTGGGAAAATTTACCAGCAGACAGCAGAAACATTTGAAGAAAATTGAGTTGCTGGGCAATTTTATTTTGAAACTTGTGCACAGACCAAATTGCTTGTTGAAAACCACAACTAACATTGTGTACTTCCAACTCATTGTGTCTCTTTGCTTACACCCAGTCTATGCACTAAACACTTAACATCAGCCTTATCCTAAGATGTCTGAAGATGTACAGACCCGAAACGTCAACTATTCCTTTTCTCCAGAGATGCTGCCTGACCTGCTGGGTTACTCCAACACTTTGTGTCTATCTTCTTATCCTAAAAAGCAGTTTCTAGATATTAAATGTTGGGACCTACAATTACCCTACATAATCTAAGTGGCATCCTAAAAATGCAGTAGACAGCTGCAGGAGTGAATTATTTTCAGCACTTAAGATACTACTTGGTGCAGATGTATCTGTGAAAATCAATATGGCATATAACAATGTAGGCCATTTAGTATCTTAATATCAAGGGAGGGTTGCATAACTCTGCCCCCATGTCGATTCAGCGGCAACTCAATCCCTTTCCTTTTCCTGTTTCTATGACCTGTGGACACCAGCTAATCAACGATGACTGAAGAAGGGTTCCGACCTGAAACATCGTCGATCCATGTTCACTAGAAATGCTGCCTGACCTGCTCAGTTATTCCAGTACTTTGTGTCATCTTTTGTAAAGCGGCATCTGCTGTTCCTTGCATCCACAATCAATGATTCAAGTTGGAAGCTTCTTGCTGCTGCTTTCATGATTCTGGTGATGCCCAAACTAAGCCAAGGGCCTAGATGCTGAAACAGCAAAATTTGACACAATAACAGTGTATTCACCAGCTGTCCATATCACAATTATGGATTCAATGTGAACAATACTCTGTGAGCATATATTGTGTGGCAGCAATACATAACATGAGTAATTGGACTAGTTACAGTGGGAACAGCATCTGAATCTTATCTTCAGAATATTTCTAGCAAGGAAAATCTGTTAAAAATTCATAGGATGCCACAGCTTAAAAAAATGTTTTCATTTGTCATTTGTCAATGGTGCAATACATTAGTTTTAGATAGCGTAATGGTGCTGAACATTGGAGTACCCATTAGGTACCATGTGTGTTTATATGCGATAATTCTCATCCAAAATCACTGCCTTTATTGCTTTGGCAAATACATGTTAGAAACAAATGACAGCAAGAAAGAAGGGAAGTATTGAAAGTATCCCGAAACTAGTCCCATGTACCTTCATGCCTGCTGTTACCTGTCAGATGTTGGTAGGCAGAGATTGGAGATAATTTGCCTATTTCCTCTGCTGTGATTCTGGATTCACCCCACTTTAAAAAGTGTTTGAATCAAATAGAACACTCTGAACCCAGATAAACTAACATTGTACCTTTTTGTTTTAATACAATCCAGATTTGAAGCAAAGAAAAGATGGGAAACAAAAAGTAACATGGGCTATATGTGAAGTCATGACACAGGATGAAAATTAAGTGAGCATTGAGATGTGAAACACTTGACCTGCACTTGCACTCTCAATCCAATCTCAAGGGAGTCATCTGGAAACACTTTACAAGAATATAACAATGATTGTGCCCTGCTGCTTCCATAGCTGCACATTAACCGATTGAGAATGATTTAGCCTTCAAGTGCTTAAAATTTGAACATGGTCAAGGAGCTTGAAAGAGGATTTTGCCATTCTATAAATAACCTTAAGCAGGCCCCGTCGTATCTTTTGGTGACACAATTTCGTAACATGAACAGTAAAATGATAATTATTTCTGCCTGCTCACAAGCTCAGCCACTGTGAGCTCTGCTTACCACCGGAAGGCTGTATTTTCAAGCCTGGAGATTCTCTGTGATTTAGAATCGTCGCCTATGTGAGGTGAACTTTATCGGTCCCTGTATTGCCATGTCATGGGCATTCCACTCTGAAGAAAGGAAAAACTGCACTGCGTTTCTTGAACTCCTCTATCTTTACCACTCAGTCACTGAAATTAAAAGTGTTAGAAGGTGGCTGTGGAAAAGAATATTCAATCATCTGACTGGAATATTAAGCATGAAGAACTTTTTTTCTCATTAAATAATTGCTTCAGTTTAGCATGTTCCAGATAACCTGTTTATACATATTATGTGCACTATTTCAGCAAGATATAGATTGATCAAATTGTTATACTTCCTTCTATAACAAGCATATTTTGTTGGTTTGATGTATTTTTTGCCAACCTACCCTTTTCTGCATATGTTGGAAATAATATTTTGTGTGGGTGGGGGGGGGGGGGGGGGGGGGGGGGGGGGGGGGGGGGGGGGGTAGAATTATACCATGTATTTATGTTAATAAAAATACCTTTTCCCCTGTCACCTTAAAGCCCTCTTGTGTTTGATATTTCCATTCTGGGAAAAAGGTTCTGACTGTCTACCATAAAAAAGTCTATCATAATTTTATATACTTATGTAAGATCTCCACAATCTCTGGTGTTCCAGTGAAAACACTCAAGTCTGTCCAACGTCTCCCAGTAGCTAATACCCCCTAATCCAGGCATCAATCTGGTGAACCTCCTCCGCACCATCTCCAAAGCATCCACATCCTTCTTGCAATGGGCCGATCAGAACTGCATACAATACTTCAAATGTGGCTTAACCAATGCTTATCAAGCTGCATCATTGTGGTAAAAAGTTGTGGATATTGTGAACCAGATGAAACTGGGGCCCTGATATTTTCCACTTTGTTTTAAGGCAGAACATCAAACTCCCATGCTTCTTCATCCAACATTCTCTGAAAATTGCCAGAAGCTGGGCTGTCTGCAACAACTAATTTACCTTCTGATTGCAGAAATCCTTTCTATTACCTTCAGGGCAAGTTAAAGAGTGCAATGAAATATTGTCCACTTGCCGGGATGAATGCAGTTTCAACAAAATTCTAAGATCGGCACCATCCAAAACAATTTCTTGATCTGTACAACAGATCCACTTTCGACAGAACACCCCTCTCCAGCTCAAAGAAACAGTAGAATGTGGTGCAGGCTTGCTCTTCAGTGTACAGAATTTAAAAGATGCTACGGACACAGTAACACAAAACTCCGTAGTGTGCATGTATACTCCTGCTCACAAAGATTTAAAGATGGTGATGGAATAGTTTGTTGCCGCTTACTATCGTATCTAATTTTTCATTCACTTCAATACTCTAAAGCCATCTTGTAAACTGTAATCACTTTGACTCAACTAAGCAGCTGACTTTTTTTTTCATATTTATAATTGTCAATGCATGTTAAATTTCTATATTGTGTGGAGGAAGGGAATTGTTTTCATTCTTGATCAGCCCATCAGATCCTGTGCCGGGGAAGGCTTCCATCTGGGAAGGGAAAGAATTGCACTTGCCTAGCTTTTACTTCACATTATACGGCCTTGTTAGTTATCACATATCAGCATTGGTGGCAGCTGAGAACAGGGTTTCTGGCCTTGCTTTTGCACCACCTGCAGGGCAGTTTAGAATGGGAGAAAATGGGATGAAGAAGTTTTTGATAAATGCCCTTTACTGGAAGGATCTGGTTGAAAGGATTACACATTTCATTTTTTTTCCAGATAACCGAAGACATCGTAATCTTAATGTTAGCAATGCTCGTCACTTGATGTCTTATTCTCGTGCTGTATTCCATTCCAAGGGAAACCACATTGAGTATTTGGAATTTGTCTCTTTTTTTATTGTTGATAAGCCGATTTATTTGTCTGTTTGTTATATATATTTAAACCTGAATCTGCAGTTCCCATACTCACATGCGCACACACAGACATACACATATATATATTATATATATATATATACACTTATTTTTTTTTGCTGTTATTGTGGGTATTATCTAGTACTATGTTTACATATCTGTTGTGCTGCAACAAGTAGGAATTTCATTGCTCCATTTCGGGACATATGACAGTAAAACACTCTTGATTCTTGACTCTTTAAATAGTAAAATAGTTAGACATTTGCAATGCCAGTGCATAATTATCAGAGTCATGCACAGTGCATGAAGCCAATGAAGTTTGTTGAAGCCAAAATAATAACTAGTTCGATTACAGTTGCCTTTTCAAATTTACAAAATAATCTCAGATATTTTGCAAGATCAGTCACTTTGTTAAGATTGTCTTTTATAATTATGTTGATGAAAGAATTCTCAAGAAAAGGGGATTTTAAATCACATCAATAATTAATATTTCAGATTCAGGTACTATTTAGTATAAAGGGGACATATATTAGAATAAAAAAAGCCACAAAGTGATGGAGTCATTGTGTCAGGCAGCATCTCTGGATAACATGAATAGGTGAAGTTTTGGGTTCGGATCCTTCTTCAGACTGATCATGGTGGGGGGGTGAGGGGGGGGGTGAGAAGCGCGAGAGAAGTAGTGGGAAGGACAAAGCCTGGCAAGTGATAGGCAAATACAAAGTGAGGGGGGGGGGTGTAAAGGAGATGGTCAGACAAAAGCCAGAGATGATGAGACAACAGGTGTGAGATGAGAATAGAAGAGATGCAAATGGTGAAGCCAGAGGAAGGAATATAAGTGGAAGGGAACACGGGGGCCAGGGAGAAATAGGTGTGAATCCAGGTGAGGCACAGGGAAGAAAGTGGGATAAAAGCGGAGGGAGGGGGGTTCTTCATAGATTGGAGAATTCAATGTTCAAGTTATATTAACGCCACAACTGGAGCAGGTGGAGTTTATTAGTATATGATCATAAATGATAGGTGCGGAATTAGGCCATTCGACCCATCAAGTCTACTCCGCCATTCAATCACGGCTGATCTATCTCCCTCCTAACCCCATTCTCCTGCCTTCTCCCCTTAACCTCTGACACCCATACTAATCAAGAATCTATCCATCTCTGCCTTAAATATATCCACTGACGCTCTCCACAGCCTTCTGTGGCAAATAATTCCACAGATTCACCACCCTCTGACTAAAGAAATGTCTACTCATCTCTTTCCTTTAAAGAACGTCCTTTAATTCTGAGGCTATCACCTCTAGTCATAGACTCTCCCGCTAGTGGAAACATCCTCTCCACATCCATTCTATCCAAGCCTATCAGATTTGGGTAATCTGGTTTACATAGAACAAAGAATATAGAAAAGTACAGCATTGGAGCAGACCCTTTGGCCCATCATGTCTATGCCAATAAAATAATTTCATCTGCCTACACAAGATCCATACCCTTCTATGCCCAGCAGATCCATGTGACTATCTTAAAGCCTCTTAAATACTACCATCATATCTGCCTCCACCACCATCCCTGATAGCGCAGTCCAGGCACCCACTACACCGTGTGTAAAGACCTTGTCTTGCACGTTTAATGCGGGCTCTTACCACTGCTTTCACATGGGCTCCACTTGCCATAGTTTGCCCTGCTAGTTCCAATGCTGTGCAGCCAGCAGTTCCGATGAGGTGGAGTGGACATTACATTTTTTGATTGAGATTTAAGGAAATTGTTGAAGCATTTTCTCCGTTCTCCCGAAACTACTTGTCACACAAAGTTCAGAGTGCTTACTTTAGGCATCTGGTGCCATGCATGAAGATACCATGGTCCCACTATTGAAGCTGGTTGTACAAATTGGGCCTTGATACTGGGAATGTTGACCCAAGAGTGGACAGGAAGAAAAACCTGTCCTCACTGACCAACGACTTAAGGTGGATCAAAACCTGTCCCATTAAATGTATTACATTTGCAATTTAAGTAAGGAGAGAACTTTGACTACTTGCAGTCATGGCACACAATGCAAGTAGGGTAGCACGGGTGTTGTCTGTACATAGTTTATAGGTTCTCTCCGTAACGGCGTGGAATTTTCTGCGGGTGCTCCCGTTTCCTCCCACACTCCAAAGACTTACAGGTTTGTTGGTCAATTGGCTTCGGTAAAATTGTAAATTGTCCCTAGTGTGTAGGATAGTGCTAGTGAAGGGGATTGCTGGTCAGCATGGACTCGGTGGGCCAAAGGGCCTGTTTCTGTGTTTTTTCCCTAAACTAAAGAAAACTAACTAAACAAAACCAATTGCCTGGTTTCTTTTAAGTGTGGGATTCACAACAGGTTTTAAAGATAATCTAAAGTGATATTACTGGTAAGATTGCAATCCTGTTGCTAGATGAGATCCCAGAATAACAGTATCATGAATGGCATGTGGGTTGATTGATTTATTTTGGAGCAGATTTTACTCCATTAAATTTGATTTACTGCTTCAAGTTGTACAGGGTAAAACAACTTGCTAGTGAAAATAACGTTAGATGTTGCAGCATAAGTTTTGACAACTGCAGTTTAGAGTGCAGTCTGATGTGAATTACATGGTGGAATTACATATTCTTCTATAGACCCCAGGCCATTTCCAGTTTCTCAACGCATTGCTGTATTTCTCTGACAATGCTGACAGCTTGCTAAATTGCAATAGAAATGGATAATAATTTATTTTCACAAGGAAAGTGCAATCAATCTTATACAATTCTGGAAAAAAGAAGACATGTTCATACACTTTCAGATGGAACCTTCTGAGTCAGGTATGAAATGTGTTAGAATTGCATGTTATTGAGGCCGGTAATGTGAGGATAGATTTTTAATGTCCACATATTGTGCATCGGGTTTAACCATTTGGAAATTCTCGTGTTGCTGCAGCACATTTTTGCAATGTTGTCACTCCTCACCCTATCAAGCACCATACATGTGGCTGTCAATAGAGTGTTTGTTCTCTTCCCACTGCAGGGAGCTAAGATGCCAAAGAAACAAATCAATTTGTAATTGAAAAGCAAATTACTGCGGATGCGAGAAATACTAAACAGATCAGATAGCATCGAAATAGAGTTAACGTTTCTACTTGATGGCCTGCCATCAAAAGTTAGAAATAAATAGTTTTTTTAAGTTATAGAAATGGATGGGGTGGGGAGAAGGAAAGGAACGACCAGAAAGGCTGGTGACAGGGAGAGATAGAAGACACAGATGATGACAGTCTGGCTGAAAGAACCAAGTGAGGCATGTCTGAAAGAGGTGTGAAGAGGAGGAAATGAATTAAAAATTGATGTGCTGGAAGAGGAGGGAGAAAAGAACAGCTGGAACAATGAGATAGATGCTGGAGTAGCGTAGATGATTATCTGAAATTGTTGAATTGAATGTTGAGTCATGGAGGCTACAATGTTTCAAGTCACAGGTTCAGATACTATTCCTGGAATTTATCGCGAGCTTTGTTGGAACAGTGCAGGAGTCCAACAATCTAGAGATTAGGATGACAGGCAACTGGAAGTCCAGGGCTATCCTAGGAACAGAATACAGCACCGCCAGGCTGAATTTGTTTTCTCTCAAGAAGACCGAGGAATGGTCAATAACATTGTGTAAGATGATGAAAGGCTTTGACAAAGTGAATGCAGAGAGAATTCCAAAAGGGATATCAATAGGAACTTATTTATCCAAAGAGATGTATGACTGTGTGACTCTCTACCATAGGCTATGATTAAAATGAATAGAATGGATACATTTAAAAGGGGCTAAACATTCAGCTGAGGGAAACGTGAATTAATAGATTTAGGTGAGTAAAACTGAGAACAGTCTTTAATGGAATTGAACCAGATAGATTATTTCTGTACCATGTGTATAAATTGTTTCAATGTAGGTCCACAAGGGAAGGAATTATATTAGTAGTTAACATCAGGGATCAATTTCAAAATATTAATAACAGCAAACAGTTAATTGTGTTATATGAAAAATATTGTTACTATATACTTATAAAAGATCCGAGGAATTAATAAACCGTTCAATTGAAGTCACTGGAAGTGCAGAGAATCTGACACATATTTGTGACATTTAATTCCCCACAACTTAGAGCGGAGGTGACCATCAATTTAAGACATCGATTTTACTATACATGTTCATTCTGCTTCTCAGCCACATTCTAATTATAGGAGCAGACATACATTAAATTATAAAATATGTCCCTCAGTTGTTGAGACAGGCCAATACAAGTTTTCTGTTAACCAACTTTGGGCATTTTGTTCAAAGAAACAGAAAATAAATGCAGGAGTAGGCCATTTGGCCCTTCGAGCGTGCACCACCATTCATTGTGATCATGGCTGATCATCCACAATCAGTAACCCGTGCCTGCCTTATCCCCATATCCCTTGATTCCGCTAGCCCCTAGAGCTCTATCTAACTCTCTTTTAAATTCATCCAGTGAGTTGGCCTACTGTGGCAGAGAATTCCATAAATTCACAACTCTCTGGGTGAAAAGTTTTTTCTCATCGCAGTTTTAAATGGCCTCCCCTTTATTCTTAGACTGTGGCCCCTGGTTCCGGACTCCCCCAACATTGGGAACATTTTTCCTGCATCTAGCTTGTCCAGTCCTTTTATAATATTATACGTTTCTATAAGATCCTCTCTCATCCTTTTAAATTCCAGTGAACACAAGCCCAGTCTTTCCAATCTTTCCTCATATGACAGTCCCGCCATCCCGGGGATTAACCTCATGAACCTACGCTGCACTGCCTCAATAGCAAGGATGTCCTTCCTCAAATTAGGAGACTAATTTGAGGAAGGACATCCTTAATCTATCATTTAATTAAATAAGAAAAGTTCTGTAGTTGTCAATTACAATATATGTAGATTTAAGAATAGATGGGACATTAATGACATTCTAAAGTAATTTCTAAACTAGTAGTTAAGAAATTAAGAAAAATAAGTGAAGTTATACATGGAACTTACCAACAACATCATTCTAAGGTTAATATCACCATGGACTTCATGTTGCTTTCTGGAATTACTGTATTTCTATTGGACATAGGTTGTTGCAATTAATATCACAGAAGAAGCATGGTTTAATTTAAAAACTCTTCCCAAAAAAAGGGGACGTTTGAAAATGGAACACTAACTTAGTTCTGGATCTTCTCCCACACCAAGGTGAATGTCTAAGTAACTGAATCAACCAGATTCAAACTTTCATTATTACATGAACAAGATAAGATTAACAGATTTTGTTGTCTAAATGCATTTCGTTGTCTCTGTACTGTTCACTGACAATGACAATGACAATGACAATGACAATGAATCTGAATCTGAATCACATTTTTGACACTTCGATTGAGATTTCTTTCCTAAGTAAATGCTTTATTAATAAGTTTGAATGTCCAAGGTCAGGATCAAACCTAGATCACTGGAGCTGTGAGGCAGCCACTCCACTAGCCACCATCACAATAAGATTAGCATGATTGAAGCCTATGGGACTGGCAGTAGTAATGTGTATACAAAACTGGTTCATGGATGAAGGCTATCAGTAAACCATAATTTTTAGACTGGGTAAGTACAGAGGTAAGTTCCCTGGGCTTGGCATGCAGACTACTGATCCTTTTGATGTAATTAGCTGAACATGTGTGTGCAGGACATAATTTCAAAGTTTGCAGATGCAGTAAACAAAGATGATACAACAATCCTCATGAGGACATGGACAGGTGAAACAACACATTCAATTTAATGCAGAGATGCTAGGATTTATTTTGGCAGAATCAAGCAATTTTAATGGAGGTTCGAGAACAGAGACCTGGGTGGAACCCGTAAAGTCCCATTGTTGGCTGGAGAAAGTGTTCCACTGGTCGCATCATTGTATCGCTCTTGTTATCACACCTTCCCACCCTTCCTGAGGTCATCTATTGCTGGCCCTGATTTGTTCTTGCCTTTTCTAGCCTCCAGTTTATTCCCCCTCTACATTCAGTCTGAAGAAGGGTTCTAACCCGAAACGTCACCTATTCGTTGTTGCGTGGCCCGCTGATTTGCTCCAGTGTTTTGTGTCTAAAAGCCAACATATCATTTGCCTTCCTAATTGCTTGCAGAACCTGTCTGGTTACTTTCAGTAATTTGTATTTGAAGGACAACCAGGTCCTGCAGTCTCTCACCATTAAGTTACTCCACCTTCGTACTTTGTCGACCAAAGTGAATGAGCTCACATTTTTTCAAGTATTATTCCAACTGTCATGATATTGCTATGTGTGTCAGTCCCTCCTTAAGGCACCATGAGTTAGTCTTGATTATAGATATCTTTATCAGATTATCCCATTACAAAGCCACCTGTCTGACAGTCATGAATGCCATTCACTTCTGACACCGAATAAAACCTTTTAGTTCCAGAAGCCACATGTTCCTACAATGTTCCCAGAACTTTCCTGATCATCTCTTAACGAAAATTGATTTTGTCCTAATTTTCTACTGACAACAACACAGGAGATCAGCCGGTACAGCTGACTACTGCTTTTGCGGATAAAAACTAAGCCACACTTTACTCAGGGAGTTGGTGGGTGGCGGGGGCTACAATTAGCACAGAGAAGATTTGTAAACAAGAACACTGATTCAAGATGAATGCTTTTTACAGACCAAATGTGTTCTTGTCTGTGCTCTCTGATTTCCATAGTAAAATAGTATGGGAATTTTTATCCCAATAATGGGACGATTCTGAAGACATAATCGTCCTTTGGAAACACAATGAGTTTTAGTCTATTGATTTAAACCTAGTACTTAAAATGACTTGCATCATTATGTTTTGTTTGCCAAAAGAGCATTATTCAACTTCAATTACATAATTACTATAGTTAACTCATTTTTCTCTGTCTGTTGCATTTACTAGGTGAATTAATCATTTATAAGGTGTATGGGCAATTGCTGAACAACCAATGTGCAATGCTTCTGAACAGAGGAGGATGCCGGCCCTCAAGAAAGATTAAAAAAATAAAATACTTGTCCTTCTGTTCAGTTGTGGAGCCAAGCCATACAAACAGAGGGGGAAGCAGAACATAGCAATTAGTTTCAACAGCCAGGACGACAGAGAGTTCCAAGGCAAACCGTGCAATAATATCACAGTGAGTCATTTCTAGTCTATAATTTTTGTTATATTTTCACTGAATATTTCCTTGCTTCAGCTCATTATTGGGGCCCTTTTCCCTTCCCACTATAACAATGAGTTCCATTTTGCCTTTGTGAGCGTACAGTTCTACATCTGTGGCGCGAATTTCTTCACGGTCTTAAGGAGAGTGCAAAGAAATTAAACGAAACATTTGCTGTGACATGTATATGAATGTTTTGAATTCTGTTTCCATGGTGATGCAATTTTTCATGCTTTCATCATGCAACAAATTATGTGTGACTGCTAAGTATTTTGAAGTGAAACGTGACACTTGATTATAGCAATAGGAAGGGACAAAACAGAAAAATTTGACACGAGATGTACTGTGCCCTGGACTACTTAGAGCTTAAATGTATCCATTTTCATCTGTCGAAGAATGCTCGTACAATTATACTTGGATGCATTTACTAAGATATGTATTGTCATAAAATACTATTTAATGGAAGGATTATAAGCATTAACAGAGACTGATGCTACATTTCTGAATTACAAGGATGGTGAGACGTAATGGTGTAGCCTTCTGCAGGGTCAGCCATCAAGTATTTCTAAAGATCAAAGGGCTACTGTAAAGCGGCCCTTGTAAATAGATGAATTAGAGTGGAGTTGGCATGCGAGGGAGAATAAATGACACGGAAATAAGTGTTGGAATGGGATTGAAGGGATTGCTCTGAGAGCTAGTAAGGACCAATGGCGCAGTGGTAGAGTCGCTACTTTACAGCGCCAGAGACCCAGGTTCGACCCTCACTACGGTGCTGTCTGTATAGGGTTTGTATGTTCTCCCTGTGACTGCATGAGTTTTCTCCAGGTTCTCCAGTTTCCCCCCACATTCCAAAGATGCGCAGGTTTGTAGGTTAATTGGCTCTGTAAATTGTCCCTAGTGTGTAGGATAGAACTAGTGTACGGGGTGATCGCTGGGGATTCGGTAGGCCAAAGGGCCTGTTTCCATGCTGTATCTCTAAACTAAACTAAATTAAACTTGATGGGCCAAATGGCCTTCCTCTAAGTTGTAAAGAATATAAGATAAACGTAAGAGGAGAAGGGGCAGGTTATCCATCCTTTGAACCCGCACCACCTTCATGAATGTCTTTTCATGCTCACTTATATCCGTGCTATTTTCCAGCAGAATTCCCAATATCCCTCAATTCCCTTAATACTCTAACATCTATTGATCTATGTTTTGAATAAACACATCGACCGAGTCATCAACGCACATTCCAAAGGTTTGCCATTCGCTGAGTGAAGGCATTTCTTCCCATCTCCATCCGAAAAGGCTGCCAATTATTCCAAGCTGTTGATGCGTGGTTCGCAAGTGGGGAAATGTCTTCCCTGAATTCAGCTTGTCAAGCCCTTTATGAAAATTGATCGTTTCAATGAGATCTCTCCTCGGTCTTCAAAACGTCAGAAAATAAGGTCTCTGTGTCACAGTGGTAGAGTTGCTGCCTTACAGGGCCAGAGATCGATCCTTAATCATGGGTTCTGTCTGTATGGAGTTCATTCTCCCTGTAACCACGTTGGTTTTCTCTGAGTGCTCCCAAAGACGTGCAGGTTTGTAGGTTAATTGGCTTCCGTAGATTGTAAATTGTCTCTAGTGTGTAGGATAGTGCTAGCGTGCAGGGTGATCACTGGTCGGCTCGAACTATGTCGGCCAAAGGGCCTGTTTCTATAAAGTAGAGTCTAAAGTCAGTCTACTCATCCTCTCCATATGCAGCAACCCTACAGCCCTGTAACCATTCTGTTGAATCTTCACTGCACTCCCTCTGTAGCGAGTACATTCTTTCTTAGGTCAGGAGACTCAAAACTGTAAGCAATGTTCCTGGTGTGGTCTCACTAAGGCCCTTTGAAATGTCACAAACACTCCCTCTTTCGAAAAACTCGGAGTGCTGTTAGGCAACATCTCATAGAGAAGCTATTAAAAATGTAAAACATTAGAACAACAAATTGTTTCTTCCTGCACTGATACGTGCAGAAATGTTGGCAATTAGTATTCAGGTACCAATTGTAACAAATATTTAACGACATCCCACGCCACTGAGAAATTATCAATGAATTGGTTATTACAGCTTTCGATGAGACTCAATGGTAGCCATTTATGGTTTTGTTACGTGTTATTTCAGTCTCTATGTGACGTAATTTCTAGATTTGAATACAATGAAAACATATTTTCATATTGACATAGTGTGGCATAATTGCAGGTCAGTAG
The DNA here is from genome assembly GCF_028641065.1 of Leucoraja erinaceus. Lineage (NCBI taxonomy): Eukaryota > Metazoa > Chordata > Chondrichthyes > Rajiformes > Rajidae > Leucoraja > Leucoraja erinaceus. The sequence continues at coordinate 25,895,779 of NC_073391.1, read as the reverse complement.
ACACCAAGGAATACACTTGTTTAGCCAATGCTAAATGATGGGGTAATTCTATGTTCGAAATTGGAGTTTTGCGTGCAGCTCATTATAGGATAGATGTGGAGGCTTTGGAGAGAGTACAAAGTAGGTTTACTAGAATGATGCCTGTATTACAGTTATAGAAAGAAGTTAATTAGTTCATATGTCATAGAAGGCGAATTAGGTCATTGGGCCCATACCCCTTTAACACCCGTACAAATCAAGAATCTATCAATCTCCGCCTTAAAAATATTAATTGACGGCCTTCACAGCCTTCTGTAGCAATGAATTCCACAGATTTACCACCCTCTGACTAAAGACATTCCTCCTCATCTCCTTTGTAAAGGTATGTTCTTTTATACTGAGGCTATAGCCTCTGGCCCCAGATTCTCCCAAATAGTGGAAACATCCTCTCCACATCCACTCAACCCTGGCCTTTCACAGGTTGGATAGACTTGCATTGTTTTCTTTGAAATGTCAGAGATTGATAGAAGTACAGTAAACCCTCGTTGTTATAGGATTTTGTTTATAGTGGACAATCTTCACCGCCAGCGATGACACCCCGGCAGCTTCTTTGGCAACACTTGGTGAAGCCACCACTGGCCCACACAGCTTCCTCAGCCAAGCCTGCCGCCCCTGCCTCACCCACCGCCTGTGTTGTTGTAGTGAGACCTTGGGGCATTGTAGTCTAGAGGAGGTAAGTCCTTGGTAGAATATTTCAGCTGAAAAGGCACCTCTGTCAGTGCACCTCTAGCTCAGTCTAAATTTTATTGTTTCATCTCTGCACATGAAATTACATTCAGTTATAACGGACAATCGGCAATAACAGATACAACCCCCCCCCCCCCAAGGTCTTTTATAACAAGGGTTTACTGTATATACAATTATGAGAGGCATAGATAGGGTAGACAGTCAAAACATTTTCCCAGGGTGGAAAAGTCCAACACTAGAGGGCATAGCCATTAGGTAAGCGGGGAGGAAGTTTAAAGGAGATGTGCGGGGCAAGTTTCTTACACAGAGAGTGGTGGGGGCCTGGAAAGCATTGTCAGTGGTGATGGTGGAGACAGATACGATAGTGGTGTTTAAGAGGTTTTTAGACAGGCACATGGATGTGCATGGAATGAAAGGATAAGGATCATGTGCAGGCAGATGAGGTCAGTTTAATTTAGCATCATGTTCGGCCCAAAATAGTGGGCCGGAGGATCTGTTCCTGTGTAATCATGACCAGCATTGAAGATTCAGGCAGTAAGCTGCAACATCCAATCATTCAAATACTCTTTAGCAATAGGAATTCTGAATCTTTGAAGTCAATGCTAAATTATTCTATTTATTTTGTGTTACATTCATACCTGACTGGATCAACTATAAATAAACAGTCATCTGTCAGAGTATGTTATCATGTAACAAACAATAAACCACTGAGATGCCTGCCTTCTACTGTATGTTTGAGATAGTCTAAATAATTTGAAATTGGAATCCCTGTTTGTCATGTAGCATGGTAACTTTCTAACATGATCTAAAGTCACAAATCAGGTATCAGACAGGTGTGTCAGCTTACTTTATATTTCCTGATAGAAGTATATAATATGAGAGGCATAGAGATAGTAGTCTGGCAGAACCCTTTTCCCAGGATAGAAATTGCAAAGACTAGAGGGCATAGCTTTAAGTTGAAAGGGACAAGATTGCGGAGGACCTTTTCTTACATTGAGTGGTGGGTGCCTGGAATACGCTGCTGGGGATGGGGGTGGAGACAGGTACAATAGGGCCCTTTAAGAGGCTTTTAGATTGGGACACAGATATAAAGAGAATGAAGGAACATGTATCAGGTGCAGGCAGAGAAGATTCGAACATCATGTCCAGCACAGACAGTGTGGGCTGAAGAGCCTGTTCCTGTGTATACTGTGGACATCTTGATTTGATCATGTATAATCTTTCCAATGTCCAGAGAGCAGTCCCGAGTCACCACCTACCTCATTGGAGACCCTCGGACCATCTTAAATCGGACTTTACTGGACTTTAACTTGCATTAAATTGAATGTTATTCACTTTATCCTGTGTCTGTACACTGTGGATGGCCCGATTGTAATCATGTACCCGTATAGTCTTTCCACTGATTGGACAACACACAAACAAAAACCTTTTCATTGTATTTGGGTACACATGACATTAAACAAACCTGAACTAAACTAAATGTTCAATGTTTGGTGATGAGAATTACATCCATCATAAAGAAAGAGACTGTTATAACAGCCGACGGAAAGATTTTCACATAATACTTATCTGGTCCTTTTTATATTTTTATGTTTTACTCTTCCGTCTCAACATGTTCCATCAAAATGATGTCAGTTATGATTTAGATCCATGTACATCTATCAATTTTATCACATAAGCTTGTGCAAATATGTTGTCTCTTGCTTATTATAAAAGCAGAGTTGGCAAAAAGGAAGGTAATAAAGAACAACCTGTGAAATCCACAGATAGACACAAAAAGCTGGAGTAACTCAGCGGGTCAGACAGCACCTGACCATATAGAATCCACATATTGAAGCTTCTTCCAAATTTCCTACTCTAACTTCCACGCTGCCAGTGGTAATGGTGGAGGCAGATACTATAGTGGCATTTGGGAGGCTTTTGGATAGGCACATGGATATGCCAGGAAATGGAGAGATATGGATCATATGCAGGCAATAGAGAATAGTTTAACATTGCCTTATATCCAGGCAAAGATTGTGGGCTGAAGGGCATGTCCCTGTGCTGTACTGTTCTATGTTACTGGCTGCAATGAATACTTTAACAATATAAATATTTTAATAAATATTTCTTATAAGACAGAGGGAGGTTAGCTCGGTTGAAAGTAGTCTAGTCTGTAGTTCATAAAAGAGCCTCTTCCTCCTCCTGTGAAATACTTTCAGTGTTTTATTACTTTAAAGATTCCACATAGATGCAAATTGTTGTTGCTGGATCTCAGTAAATGCCATCATAAATCAATAATTAATTTGCATTCATTGAAGCAACATGATAAAGAAGAAGAATATTCCAATCGGTTTGCCATTTACCGAGGAAATTGCATAGATTGTTGTACCAAATGAAAAGTTATTTAACATAAATTTAATGTAGTAGATAAATATTAGCAAATGTTGTACTTTATAGAATGTAGCTTTTTATCTCATATTCAAATTCTGAAAAGCAATGAAAACCATTTTTGAAATTATTCTGTATTCAATTTCTCTGTCCATTTTGGTAAGTTTTTGTTCTAAAGTTGAACAAGGAGCTTGTTTCAGATCTCCATTTGCATCATTTGCTTGAAATTATGTTAGGAGGACCTGGACTGACTGTTTTTGAGAAAAGGCACAAAATCAGCGGGTCAGTCAGCTCCTCTGGAAGTCATGGATAGGCGACGTTTATGGTGGGTCTCTTCTTCAGATTGATTGTAGGAGGGAGGAGAAAGCTGGAAATATGGGGATGGGGCCAAAGTCTGGCAAGTGATAGGTGGATAGAGGTTGGGAAGGTTTGTGTGATTTGCAGATAGGTGGACAAAGGGTAGAGATACAAAGGAGACAAATCAGTATAAATAAGAAGGGAAATAAAATGTGAAGCTAGAGAAGGGGAAAGGGGTAGGGAGGGATAGTGGGAGAAAAGGGTGCGTGTCTGTGGGGGTCAAAAGGAAGAGGGGAGGGTGGGGTGTTTTGTATCTAAAATTGAAAAATTCTATCTAACTGCTTTAAATCTTGCCTCTCCCTTACACTCCAAGGTAGATATCGCAACACTTATAATTGTCCTGTCACACAACAAATCCAACACAATATTTAACTCAAATCATACTAATTAAAAAGTGTCAGTTTGCAACAAATAAATCAATCATATCTAATAATTTAAGATGTTCTTATAATTGCTATTGATTGATATTTTACAGGAACGCACAGGGCAGGAAATATTGTGAAAATCGTGGATCAAATCTATGACTAAATTTATGTTCATTTTAATGGGTTTAGTTTTATAAGTATGTGAATGGGTTAATAATGAATCAGTATGATTGAAATGTTCTTAGACACCATGGAATTAAGCTTCTTTGGAGCCTTTAAGTAGTTGCTAAAGGGGTTTCTCATTTCCTAGATTTTCTGTGATTATAACCATGGTTTGTTCGTTTCACTAATAAGTGGTGTAGCCTATGGTCAAGATTTACGATTTTCTTGGACAAAAATTTGCACAGACCTTCACGCCTTGTTGCCAGACTGTGGAGGCTATGCTTTATTAATGCTATTGGGGATTCAATTTCACCTTTATTGTTTGCCCTTTGCTGGATCGCATCCACTTTCTTTGTTTGCACCTGTTTAATCTTAAATGTCTGGTCTCGCAATGGCTGGATTATAGTTGGTAGGGCGGGTGGGGGGATGGGAAAGGGAGGCTAGGGGTGTAGGCGGGGGAGGGGTATAAACCTTTTTGTAAATTGCGAATTACTATAGATGGCCTGAAAATTATTGTCCACTGAACTTTGTAATTTATCCTGAAGATAAGCACAAAGTGCTGGAGTAACTCAGCGGGTCAGGTAGCATCTCGGGGGGGGGGGGCGATGGGTGGCGTTTCGGGTCGGGACCCTTCTTCAATTTATCCCATTCCATCCCCAGTTTATGTTTGTGTTTGGGAATTTATTTAGAACCAAGCAATTTATAATTCAGTTCAAACACAGGCAAAACCCTGATCTGGGCATTAGGGCAAGAGTTTCTGGACATAGCACCATATATCTTGTTGATTATCCTTGTAAAATTCTGTCAGATTATCAACTGCCTGTCGGGGATTAGGAAGCTCTGAGAGAACTCCCTTGGGTTTTTTTAAAGTTAGTTAAGCAGATACTGCTTTGCTGTTTATACCACACAGTGTTAAATACTAGTGAAACCACTTACGCAGCTGCAACTGCTGATACGGCCTACAGCTAAAATACCACAAAATTAGAACTGGCTAGGTATCAACTGAGAAAAAAATTACAGTTCTGCCTGACATATGCCAACATTAAAATGCAGATAGTGCAAAAGGAAAGATTAAAATGTAAATGATGATTAAGAAAATATTGCAAAAACATTCTTCTTTTGCTTATATTTTTGCAACCATTCTGTGACTCGATTGCAAAACTATGCCGTTAGTCACTCCAGTAACAATCTTAATTGATGTTCATTGAGAAATCTATTGCAGATGACAGAAGTCACTGCTGCCAGGGCCAATGCTTTAACCTTAACTAGTCACAACACAAGATTTGTATCAACATCCATCAGCAACAGATTCACTACCCCTAAACACTTTGCATGTACTGTTTCACATTGTGTAGGAAAGAACTGCAGATGCTGGTTTATATCGAAGATAGACACAAAATGCTGGAGTAACTCAGCGGGACAGGCAGCATCTCTGGAGAGAGGGAATGGGTGATGTTTCGGGTCCAGACCGTTCTTCAGACTGATCTTCAGAGATGCTCTCTGTCCTGCTGAGTTACTCCAGCATTTTGTGTCTAACTGTTTCACATTGTCATGTATTTATAAAACCCTAACATTAGTTTTGCATTTGTTCTGCCTTCCGTCAGCTTCAGATTTAACCATTGCAAAACAAAGAAAAACTTAATGAGTTCACCATCTTTATGGGTATGTCCTAGACCCCACACTTTCTGTAATCTTTATCTGGTGAGTTAGAGTTTACAAAATACATTTTTTTTTGGTGTTGCATGGATGGAGTAGTTTAGTTTTGTTTAACGATACAGTACGGAAACAGGCCCTTCGGCCCGCCGGGTCTGTGCCGACCAACGATCCCCGCACAATAACACTATCCTACACCCACTAGGGACAATTTTTAAATTTACCAAGCCAATTAACCCACAAACCTGTACATCTTTGGAATGTGGGAGGAAACCGAAGATCTCAGAGAAAATCCACACAGGTCGCGGGGAGAACGTACAAATTCCATCCAGACAGCACCCGTAATCGGGATCTAACCCGGGTCTCCGACGCTGCATTCACTGTAAGCAACTCTACTGCTGCGCCACTGTTTCATTTCAGCAATTAAACTGAAATGTCACCACACTCGTATTAAACATTTGCTGTACTGGGTGCCTTCTAGGGCAGCCTGAAATGTCACATTTAGTAATTATAAAAGTTGATGGTTACTCAATATTCTGAGAAAAAGGTGATTGCAACAAATAGGAGAACTCGTTAATTAATATACATATTTTGTGCTTCATCGGGCATCAATGTTATATCTTGCACTAAATGCTGTACCCTTTATCCTTTATCCGAGCTCTGCGGATGGGTTTATTTGTATTCACGTATGGTCTTTTCTTTGACTGGATAGGAAGCAAACAAAAGCTTTTCACTGTACCTTGGTGCATGTGACGATAGTAAACTAAACTAGACTTTGATTTTTGAAAGATTCTTGATTAGTACGGGTGTCAGGGGTTATGGGGAGAAGGCAGGAGAACAGGGGTTATGGGGAGAAGGCAGGAGAATTGAGAGGGAAAGATAGATCAGCCATGATTGAATGGTGGAGTAGACTTGATGGGCCAAATGGCCTAATTCTGTTCCTAGAACCTATGAACTAAACTTGTGCTACTTTTTGCAGCTTCGTGGGACTATTTGACTTGCTGTCAACATTGTTTACTGGTGGAACAAACAGCAGTGGACATCAGGTGACAGATGCTAAGGTCCCTCCACTGAACACCATCATAGCCTTTTAGACAATAGACAATAGGTCCAGGAGAAGACCATTCGGCCCTTCGAGCCAGCACCACCAATCACTTTGATCATGGCTGATCATCCACAATCAGTACCCCATTCCTGCCTTCTACCCATATCCCTTGACTGCTATCTTTAAGAGCTCCATCTAACTCTCTCTTGAAAGCATCCAGAGAATTGGCCTCCACTGCCTTCTGAGAATTCCACAGATTCACAACTCTCTGGGTGAAAATGTTTTTCCTCATCTCCGTTCTAAATGACCCCTTATTCTTAAACTGTGGCCCCTGGTTTTGGACTCCCCCAACATCGGGAACATGTTTCCTGCCTCTAGCGTGTCCAATTTCTTAATAATCTTACATGCTTCAATAAGATCTCCTTTCATCCTTCTAAATTCCAGTCGCCCCATTCTTTCAACATATGACAGTCCCGCCATCCTGGGAATTAACCTCGTGAACCTTCGCTGCACTCCCTCAATAGCAAGAATGTCCTTCCACAAATTTGGAGACCAAAACTGTACACAATACTCCAGGTGTGGTCTCACAAGGGCCCTGTACAACTGTAGAAGGACATCTTTGCTCCAAAACTCAACTCTTCTTGTTATGAAGGCCAACATGCCATTTGCTTTATTCACTGCCTGCTGTACCTGCATGCTTACTTTCAGTGACTGAAGATCACGTTGTACTTCCCCTTTTCATAACATGATACCAGTCAGATAATAATCTGCCTTCCTGTTCTTGCCACCAAAATGGATAACCTCACATTTATCCACATTATATTGCATCTGCCATGCATCTGCCCACTCACCCAAGACTACCTCCTAGTGGTTCCTTTATCTTGAGTCCACTTATCAAATCTGGTTCATTACACAACACTAAATCCAGAATTGCCTTCTCCCTGGTAAGCTAGAGTGGCTCCCGCTGCTGTAAGAATCCATCTCAGAGGCACTCCATAAACTCCCTTTCTTGGGGTCCTGTACCAACCTGATTTTTCCAGTCTACCTGCATGTTGAAATCTCCCATTACCACTGTAGTATTACCTTTGTGACATGCCAATTTTAACTCTTGATTCAACTTGCACCCTGTATCGAGGCTACTGTTTGGGGGCCTGCAGATAACTCCCATTAAGGTATTTTTACCCGTACAAATCCTCAGTTCTATCCATACTGACTCCACATCTCCTGATTCTATGTCACTCCTCGTAAGGGACTGAATTTCATTCCTTACCAACAGAGTTACCCCACCCCTTTTGCCCACCCGTCCGTTTTTTCGATAGGACGTATACCCCTGAATATTCAGTTCCCAACCCTGGTCCTCTTGCAGCCATGTCTCTGTAGTTCCCACAACATCATACTTGCCAATTTCTAACTGAGCCTCAAACTCATGCACTTTATTTCTTATACTTCACGCATTCATATTCAACATTTAACTTTGGTATTCACCTCCCCTCTCACACCGGTCACTATTGGCCCTGACCTTACTCTCTTATCCCCTCTCAAACTTTCCTTCCCATTAATTTGGGAGTCGTCCCCCCCCCACACTATTTAGTGTAAACCCACACGTGTAGCACTAGCAAACCTGCCTGCCAGATTGTTGGTCTCCCTCCAGTTAAGGTGTAACCCGTCCTTTTTGGACAGGTCACCCTTACTCCAGAAGAGATCCCAGTGGTCTATAAATCTAAATCTCTGCTTCCTGCACCAGCCCCCCAGCCACACATTCAGATCCCCTATCTCCACGTTCCTGCCCTCACCAGCAAGAGGCACAGGAAGCAATCCAGAGATAACCACCCGAGAAGTCCTGCTTTTGAGTCTTCTTCTTAATGCCCCCTGTCCCACTTAGGAAACCTGAACGGAAACCTCTGGAGACTTTCCGCCCCACCCAAGGTTTCCGTGTGGTTCCCGGAGGTTGCAGGTGGTTGCCAGAGGTTGCAGGTAGTGGAAGCAGGTAGGGAGATTGACAAAAACCTCCGGGAACTGCACGGAAACCTTGGGTGGGGCGCAAAGTCTCCAGAGGTTTCCGTTCAGGTCTCCTAAGTGGGACAGGGGCATTACTCTCTAAACTCGCGTTGCAGAACCTCCTTCCTCTTCTTCCCAACGTTGTTTGTGCCCACGTGCACAACTACCTCCGGCTGTTGACAGTCCTAGATGGTTGCCCACCACTTTGCAGAGTGTAAATTTGCAAATAGGGTCTGGAGAACGATGCAAGGGTCCTTGTCACGGTTTATCCCAACCAGTTCCGTAATAGAGGACTGGTCCCATTCGGAGAAGAATGTCTATACAAATGCTGCAGGAAGGTCATCAACTCGATGAAAGATGCTCTTTGGTCTGCCCAAACCTTGTTGACCTCGCAGCAGAGCGAGATGTCCATCAGGGAATGGTGCCAACTGGCCCACTCTAGAGTACAGGAGTACATGCTGAGGGACGCATTGAAGCTTGGTGCAGCCAATGCCAAAGCTCCGTGGGGGAGGACCACAGTCTGGGGTCCTTCCATGCTGCACATTGGGGTGAAGGATGTCGGTGGAGAAGCCCCTCAAACAAGGGATATCACCCCATGATCAGAGGGCCACATGAGTGGTAAGGGTTTAAGAAGGAACTGCAGATGCTGGAAGGTACACAAAAAAGCTGGAGAAACTCAGCGGGTGCAGCAGCATCTATGGAGCGAAGGAAATAGGCAACGTTTCGGGCCCAGCCTGAAGAAGGGTTTTGGCCCGAAACGTTGCCTATTTCCTTCGCTCCATAGATGCTGCTGCACCCGCTGAGTTTCTCCAGCTTTTGAGTGGTAAGGGTGTTGGGTATAATTATAATTCTGTGAACACTGCAAAATATGACTTTAATTAATGTACAGTGTCCTCCATAATGTTTGGGGAAAGATCCATCATTTATTTATTATTAGCTTTGAAAAATTGCTTTAGCGGTATGTTAGGGATCATTGTCTTGCTGTAGAATGAACCGTCAGCCAATGAGTTTTGAAGCATTTGTTCGAACTTGAGCAGATAGGATGTGTCTATACACTTCAGAATTCATTATGCTATTACCATCAGAAGTTGTATCATCAATGAAGATAAGTGAGACAGTACATGCCCAGGCCATAACATCCCCACCACCGTGTTTCATAGATGAGGTGGTATGCTTTGGATTTTGGGTATTTCCTTCTCTCCTCCATACTTTGCTCTTGCCATCACTCTGATATAAGCCATCCGATTTTTGCGGCCAACCAGTGGTTTGCATCTTGCAGTGTAGCCTCTGTATTTCTGTTCAAGTCTTCTGTGGACAGTGGTCATTGACAACTCAACACCTGACTCCTGGAGGGTGTTTCTGATCTGTCGGACAGGTGTTTGGGGATTTTTCTTTATTATAGAGAGAATTCTTCTGTCATCAGCTGTGGATGTCTTCCTTGGCCTGCCAGTCCATTTGCGATTAGTAGGCTCACCGGTGCTCTCTTTCTCAATGAGGTTCCAAATAGTTGATATTGGTAAGCCCAGGGTACACCAGTCATTGAAAGTAGGCATGCAGGTGCAGCAGGCAGTGAAGAAAGCGAATGGTATGTTAGCTTTCATAGCAAAAGGATTTGAGTATAGGAGCAGGGAGGTTCTACTGCAGTTGTACAGGGTCTTGGTGAGCCCACACCTGGAGTATTGCGTACAGTTTTGGTCTCCAAATCTGAGGAAGGGCATTATTGCCATAGAGGGAGTGCAGAGAAGGTTCACCAGACTGATTCCTGGGATGTCAGGACTGTCTTATGAAGAAAGACTGGATAGACTTGGTTTATACTCTCTAGAATTTAGGAGATTGAGAGGGGATCTTATAGAAACTTACAAAATTCTTAAGGGGTTGGACAGGCTAGATGCAGGAAGATTGCTCCCGATGTTGGGGACGTCCAGGACAAGGGGTCACAGCTTAAGGATAAGGGGGAAATCCTTTAAAACCGAGATGAGAAGAACTTTTTTCACACAGAGAGAGGTGAATCTCTGGAACTCTCTGCCACAGAGGGTAGTCGAGGCCAGTTCATTGGCTATATTTAAGAGGGAGTTAGATGTGGCCCTTGTGGCTAAGGGGATCAGAGGGTATGGAGAGAAGGCAGGTACGGGATACTGAGTTGGATGATCAGCCATGATCATATTGAATGGCGAAGGGCCGAATGGCCTACTCCTGCACCTAATTTCTATGTTTCTATGTTTAGCTAATGTCCCAAACATTATGGTGCCGTGAAATGGGGAGACTATGTATAAACACAGCTGTAATTTCTACATGGTGTAATCAAAATGTATAAAAATGGCCTTTAATAAAATCTGACAATGTGCACTAACCACATGTGATATTTTTCTTTTCCAAATCTCAAATTGTGGAGTACATAGACAAATAAATAAATGATAGGTCTTTGTCCCAAATATTATTAAAGGCACTGTATGTATGGCCGCTGAGAATGTTGGAGGAGTTTTGCACATTTCTTGTTTTGAATCTATTTTTATTCTGAATAAAGTTTATTTTGGTTAAATAAAAATAATGTTTAAGAAGTTTGTGATGATTAGAGATATTGAAAGATATTCTTGTGTGTTTGCTAAAGAAAATAATAAATGTATATGGAGCATCCTTAAATGCTATAAATACAACACAAGAACAGGCCCTGCACTCCATAGTGTATGTGCTGAACTTGATGCCGTTAAACCAATCCCCACTACCTGCACACGATCCATATTCCTCCATTCCCTGCATATCCATGTCACTATCTAAAAGCCTCTTAAAAGACACCATTGTACCTGCCTCTACCCCTAACTTGGCATGTTGTTCCAGGTACTTACCACTATCTGTGTAGAAAAGAAATTGCTCCGCACATGGATAGGACAGGTTTAGAGGGATTTGGGCCAAAGATTGGCAAATGACACTAGGGTAGATGGGGCATATTGGTTGATGTGGCAAATTAGGCCGCAAGGGTCTGTTTCCACGCTGCATGACTCTATGGCATCTCCTTTAAACTTTGTCCCTCTCACCATAAATCTATGCCCTCAAGAGTTTGACTGGGAAAAAGATTCTGAATGTCTACCCAATCCCTTGTAATTTTACAAACTGTCAGGTTTATATACTGCTGTCGGGATTTTCACTAATTTCCACCATGTATGGTCTAACCCTGCACCAAATAGCCACTCCACTGCAATTGGTATAAATAGGGGAGGCACGATGGAAAAATCTGAAAATTGGCATTTGGCGCAACCTGATGGGGAGATGTTACGATCCATCAAGCAGATGCAATATCTTTCCATTGGCAGCTCATATTGGAGAATGGAAGGTTATAAGCATAAATCCTATCACCAGTAGCAATGGAGAACATAAATACTGCAACAGAAGGGATTAGCAGGGTGTGTCCCAGCAACAAAGATCACCAAGATGATAATGTGACATTAGCTTGTGGCAGATTCTTGGGTTTGTTCCTTTCAGTCAATTATGCTTTATTATATGAACTAATTAGAAACAAAACATGCTGATGTAATCTCGAGAAATTTTGACCCACATTAATATATTATGAAGTACAGCCCAGATAATTGCTTGATGTATTGTTCCTGACAATGTTACAAATGAGAAGGTATAAAGAACCTTGAGATAGTCAAGGAACATTTAGAGGCTTTAGCGGTTGTAATGGAATCTGTCCTTGGGTTTGTTTAATTTGGGGCAATTCTCCCACCAAATGCCAAATGCAATGTTTCAATTAACTAACAAAACATTGCCTGTGATTTTTCAAGGATAGCCATCAAGATCAGTGTTTAACCTGAATTAAACAGAACAGTACAGTAGTGGGAAATGCAGCGACCTGGGTTTGATTCTGACATTTGGTGCTGTATACTCTTCCTGGGATCCAGTTCCCTCCCATATCGCAAGGATATATCCTACCAGTGTGTGTGTAGCTGGTAGGAGAATCAGGGCATTGTCAATGGGCTCAAGTGGAGGAATGAGATTGATGAGACTGCTTTGTAAGCTAGGTAGACCTGATGGGCAAAATGGTGAAAAGAGAAGTGTTTCCCATACGCCAACCTATGTAAAACTATATGAATAATATAAAATATTGTATATCTTAGTTTATAAAAGTAAAACAACAAAACAATTTAATTTATATCACCATTGAAAGAGTGGTTTACACATTCATCCCACTTCTTTGTGTTAGTCACCCTGCATAATAGTATCAGCACCTTCTGAACTACCCCAAACGTCTTTCTCAATTACTTCCATGTCATTTCAGAGGTAGCAGAATACATTGATGCTACTATTAGCATAGTCTGGTTTAGTTTAGAGTTACTGCATGGAATCAGGCCTTTTGGCCAACTGAGTCCACGATGACCATTAATCACCATTTGCATGAATTCTATGTTATTCTGCTTTCTCGTCCACTGTACACACTAGGAGCAATTTACGGAGGCCAATTAACTTACAAACTCGCACATCTTTGGAATGTGGGAGAAAACAGAAGCATCCGGAGGAAACCCACGCTGGCACAGGGAGAACGTGCATAATATTTATATTGTTCTGGGTAAGTAAATGAAGCCATATGTGCACCCTCATTCTGGCATGTAGCCCTGGTATCTGATCCTTCGCCAGACAGAATGTGATTGCTGAACTTGGGGGTTAATCCATCCAATCCATTTAATACATCCTTATAAGAATGCAGGTCTCAGTATGCAGGGCATTACATCAACTTTTGGAAATCACTTTAGCCATGAACAAAAGGCAGAAATGCTGGCAAGAAGCCCTAACCATAAACCTGGCGTCGTCTCAAAGATCCAGGAAAGAAATAAGCTATCACAGAAATAATATGCTATGAGTTGCCATTCATCAAAATGCTTTCCACATCAAAAATGAATCTTACTTTCGTGAATATCTCTTTATTTCTTTCTACATTAATTGAGAATAATTTGTTCCCAGTTATTGGGTTGAGAATGGATTTGCTTGCGGTGAAAGAGTTCACTCTCTTTGCCTTTCACCTCCCCAGGGGTACAATGGTGCGACAACAGTTAGGTTACCGACAAGTAATCCAGATCCGAGACTAAAATAAAATCATAAACCCCAGTTCAAAAACGATCATGACAACTACAACGACATATTTCAATTAATAATCTGGAATTCAATAAGAAATCACATTCATAATGTTGACCTGAGAACGATGGCTTGTCATAAAAATCCATTTGGTTCACTGACCTTCATCAGGAGAGGAAATCTTCCTTACTTAGTCTGACTCCAGACTAACAATGTTGTAGACGATGACAAGCTCTCTGAAAGCTTGACTATGACAAGCCACCTAGCACAAGGGCAATGAGGAATGGCAATAAATGCTGGCTTTTGCCCTTGGGGTCAGATACTGAAACATGAATATTAGCGTTGAAAGCAGAAATACAGGATGCATCCGTGAAGAGAGAAACAAAGTTAACTTTCTGAGTTTCATTGGATAGATGTTCTTTGCCCTGAAACATGAACTCTATATCTTTTCTAAACTGATGCTTCCTTCATTTTTAGTGTTAATAGTTCAAGTATTTGCATGCTTTTGGTTTTGACCCCACCGTTATCTGACAACTTGTAACCCAAGTAAAGTTGAAACTATATTTCGAAGAGATTAACCAATTGCAAGTTTGAGACTGACATATTTCAAGATAGAAGAGTCACATTAACCTCCAACCCAAATGACTACTGCTGACGATGCCATAATGGCTACCGCATCATTCTGATTTTCCTTAAGTTGCCTCCAGTTAAGGGAATGCAGAGTTCGTATGCTAACCAGTTCCTATACAAGGGCAGCACAGTGGTGTAGCGGTAGAGTTGCTACGTTACAGCGCCAGAGGTCCAGGTTCGATCCTGACCACGTATGCTGTCTATGAATTCTGTAAGTTCTCCCTGTGACCGCGTAGGTTTTCTCCGGGTGCTCTGGTTTCCTCCCACACTCCAAAGAGGTACAGGTTTGGAGATTAGTTGGCTTTGGTAAAATTGTAAATTATCCCTAGTAGGATAGTGCTAGTGTATGAGGATCACTGGTCGGTGTTGACTTGGTTGGTCAAAGGCCCTGTTTCTGTGCTGAATCTCTAACGTCTAAAGAAAAATCTAACATTTTTAAAAACCTGACATTTTGGAATTGGCAGAATGATATCAAAAGATACCATTTCTTTGATGGAAACTGGCTTTAGGTTCATGGGCACAGATAGGCAAGGAGTAAGTTGGTCTGCTATTTTCTGTACAGGCAGCCTTGAAGTTCTGCTATTTTATGTACAGGCAGCCTTGAAGATCTGCTTTGTGTAAAATTATTGAATTGCCACGGAGGTTCAGGTGCCTCTGAGCCAATACCCCATCTTCAGAGAAATGTTTATTGGCAGAAGGAAGCTATTTGGCCCATCGTAGCTATGCCTGCATTTTTGAGTTTTCAATCTGCCACATTCCCCTGCTCTTCTCCCGTAACTCTGCAGATTCTCTCTCAGCTACCCCCCCCCCCCCCCCCCCCCCCCCCCCCCCCCCCCCCCACCCCCCCCCATCCATTTCATTGGCTCAGCTTAATATTTTTATCAGCATTTTTAATTTCATTCAAGAGTCATACCTCACAGAAACAAGCCATTTGGCCCAATTTGTCCACGCCAATCAAGAAACCGCACCTCAACTGGTCCCATTTGCCCACATTTGATCCATATCCCTCTAAATCTTTGCCATCCATGTACCTGTTTAAATATATTTGTTTCTGTACCTGCCTCAACTACTTTCACTGGCAGTTTGTTCCATATACCCACCACCTGCTGTGTGAAAAGGTTGTCCCTCAAGTTTCTATTAAATCTTTCCCCTCTCACCTTAAAGTCATCTGGGTCTTGATTGCACTACCCGGGGTCATGTAAAAGTGTTTTCTCACATAATTGACAATTACTTTGGACATTTTTAAGGAATGGATGCAGATGGCAACTTCATCTGCTCTTTCATTGAAGTGTTTGTGCGTTGTTGGTGAGCCGGTTAGATTACCCTGCAGCACTTTAAGGAGCAGTACACGGCAGCTGCAGAAGAAGGGTTGCTGCCACACCTCAACTGGCACTGACTGGTAATTATTGGGAATGGCATAACAGTACAGAGCGTCTGTACAGGATGCCTGAGTGGAGGAGGGGAGGGGAATGGTGGAGACGTCCTGTGGGTCACAGGACGATCGTGTGGCGGTGTGTCACAAACTGCAGGGAGCTGCAAACAACTTTGGAAGGAATATAAAACAAAAGCTCATTGCCACAGTGGCTTTAAATGCCAATGTCATAAGGTCATAAGTGATAGGAGCAGAATTAGGCCATTCGGCTCATCAAATCTACTCCGCCAATCGATCATGGCTGATCTATCTCTCCCTCCTAACCCCATTCTCCTTCCTTCTCCCCACAACCTCATATTGTGGCCTTTTCCCTGCCCCAAAGCTGCAATTTGTTATTGCGGGAAGTGACGCATATCTTAGAATAAAGGGGAGGTCATTTAAGACAGGTGAAAAAAAACTTTTTCACCCAGAGAGTTGTGAATTTATGGAATTCCCTGCCACAGAGGGCAGTGGAGGTCAAGTCACTGGATGGATTTAAGAGAGTAATGCCCCGGTCCCACTTAGGAAACCTGAACGGAAACCTGAACTGGAGACTTTGCCCCCCCTCCCCCCCCCCAAGGTTTCCGTGCGGTTCCCGGAGGTTGCAGGTGGTTGCCGGAGGTTGTAGGTAGTGGAAGCAGGCAGGGAGACTGACAAAAACCTCCGGTAACCTCCAGGAACCACATGGAAACCTTGGGTGGGGCACAAAGTCTCCAGAGGTTTCCGTTCAGTTTCCTAAGTGGGACAGGGGCATTAGATAGAGCTCTAGGGGCTAGTGGAGTCGAGGGATATGGGGAGAAGGCGGGCACGGGTTATTGATAGGGGACGATCAGCCATGATCACAATGAATGGCGGTGCTGGCTCGAAGGACCGAATGGCCTCCTCCTGCACCTATTTTCTATGTTTCTATATCAAAAAAGGATGTCTTCAGCAAAGCACCAACATCCTGGACAGAATGGATATGGAGAGGATGTTTCCACTAATGAGTGAGTCTGGGCCCAGAGGCCACAGCCTCAGAATAAAAGGACCGGCTTTTAGAAAGGAAATGAGGGGGAATTTCTTTAGTCAGAGGATGGTGAATATGTGGAATTCATTGCCACAGAAGGCAGTGGAGGCCGTCAATGGATATTTTTAAGGTGTAGACTGACTGACTCTTGATTAGTATGGGTGTCAGGGGTTGAGGGGAGAAGGCAGGAGAACGGGGTTGAGAGGGAAAGATGCTCGTATAACTTATGAACTTATGAGTTTGCATATTCTCCCTGTTACTTTGTGGATTTCCTCTGAGTGCTCTGGTTTCCTCCCACATCCCAAACATCTTACAAACTGTTCAGCTGAGAGCCTTTTTTTTCCTTATTTTAAAGAGTCAACTTTATTAGAATATAAAAAATATACAAAACAAAAACTATGCAAAATCTCCTTGTAAATTCTCAGTGTCTATAGATTTAATAGTGTCATACGCAGTAGTATTCGCACCTATCCTTAAGGAAAACACTCTTTTCATGTGATGATGATGATACATTACTGTCACATGTATCAATGTACGTAGGCACAGTGAAAATCTTTGTTATGCATACAATCCAGTCAAATCATGCTATAGTTAAGCACAACCATAGATAGGTTTCTGGCACCAATAAACGTTTAAACTTCTCAAG
Source organism: Leucoraja erinaceus (assembly GCF_028641065.1). Taxonomy (NCBI): domain Eukaryota; kingdom Metazoa; phylum Chordata; class Chondrichthyes; order Rajiformes; family Rajidae; genus Leucoraja; species Leucoraja erinaceus. The sequence continues at coordinate 25,878,346 of NC_073391.1, read as the reverse complement.
AGTGCCTTATAGTAGCCTTAAAGGCCTGTTGTCCTGCCGGCACTGACCGTCTCCTCCGACCGCCGCCATCTTGAAAGCGGCCACCGCCATTAAAGCCCTCCTCACCGGTTCCCGGTCTATGGGGTCGTGTAGGAGGAGAGCCGCGGACACCTCCAGGTGAGTTCCCAGTTCCGCGGAGGGATTTACACAGAGGGCGTAGAGCAGTGTTGAGGGAGTCTGGAAAGTTTAATTGTCATACAGTATATACCGAAAAAGGAACAATCAAATTCTGTCTTGCAGCAGCACAATCGGTCTGTAAACACAAAACTCATAGGAAACACAATAAACAAAAGAAGGTGCAATAAATGAAAAGAAAATAGTATTGGTGGAAAACCAAAGTATTGGTGCAAAACAGACTGGATATGGGAGGCAGTGAAAGTGCCTCAGTGGTGAAATGGGCCATTGGTGGCCCTGCAGCAGCTTGGGGCTTGGCTGGACCGGGCGCTGATCCATGAGGCCTAATGTGTGGACTGCAGCAGCACGGAGCGGTGGAGCAGCAGTGGAGGACACCAACGGCCATGCTTGGTCAGGCTGACCCTGCAATGTTGCCAGGACAACGGGCCTTCATGGCCATGTTAAGAATTCTAAACTCATAATAACTGGGACTTGGCAATGGCACCAAATCTGGCGACTCTATATACTGACTCGGTGTACTACTGCTATACACGTACTGTATCTGAGAGGCTTATGTAGGATGTACCTATGTGCTTATGTATGCTGATACTTGTACTGAACTGTATACAAAAATGAATTTCACTGTACTCAGTACATATGACAATAAAGTACCATTGAAGCATTGAACCATTGAATTGAACCATTTTCCTTTATCCATGTAGTCTTCTGTATCGGTGGGACAGCAAGGGTTTTCCCACGTTTCTCAGCCAACATTCCTTCTTCCTCAGACACTGCCCACAAGAAGCTGGTTAACTTGTTCTCTGTTGCATGTCTGATACTGTAGGTGGAGAATTATTGTCCCTACTGCATGCAGAACAGTATTCATTGTGCTCCAATACAGGGTCATAGAGTTATACAGTCCAGAAATAGCCCCTCAGGCACAACTCGGCCATGCCGACCAAGATCACCATCTAAGATAGTCCCATTTGACCCATATCTCCCTTAACCTTTCCTATCCGTGTATCAGTCCAAATGTCTTCTAAATGCTGTTACCTAGAAAATAGGTGCAGGAGTAGGCCATTCGGCCTTTCGAGCCAGCACCACCATTCAATGTGATCATCCACAATCAGTACCCGTTTCTGCCTTCTCCCCATATCCCTTGATTCCATTAGCCCTAAGAGCTCTAACTAACTCTCTTTTGAATGCATCCAGTGAATCAGCCTCCACTGCCCTCTGTGGCAGAGAATTCCACAAATTCACAACTCTCTGGGTGAAAACGTTTTTCCAGATCTCAGTTCTAAATGGCCTACCCCCCTATTCTTAAACTGTGGCCCCTGGTTCTGGACTCCCCCAATATCGGGAACATGTTTCCTGCATCTAGCTTGTCCAATCTCTTAATAATTTTATATGCTTCTGTAAGATCCCCTCTCATTCTAAATTCCAGTGAATTCAAGCCCAATCGTTCCATTCTTTCATCATATGACAGTCCCGCCATCCCGGGGATTAACCTTGTGAACCTACGCTGCACTCCCTCAACAGCAAGAATGTCCTTCCTCAAATTACGAGACCAAAACTTTACACAATACTCCAGGTGTGGCCTCACCAGGGCCCTGTACAACTGCAGAAGTAGTTGCTCCTGTACTCAAATTCTCTTGTTATGAAGGCCAACATGCCATTAGCTTTCTTCACTGCCTGCTGTATCTGCATGCTTACTTTCAGTGACTGATGTACAAAGACACCCAGATTTTGTTGCACTTACCCTTTTCCTAATCTGACGCCATTCAGATAATAATCTGCCTTCTTGTTCTTGCCACCAAAGTGGATAACATGTATCCACATTATACTGCATCTGCCATGCATCTGCCCACTCACCCAACCTATCCAATTCACCCTGCATCCTCATAGCATCCTCTTCACAATTCACACTGCCACCCACCTTTATGTCATCTGCAAATTTGCTAATGTTACTTTTAATTCCTTCATCTAAATGGTAAATAGCTGTAGTCCCAGCACCGAGCCATGCAGCACCCCACTAGTCATTGCCTGCCATTCTGAAAGGGACCTGTTAATTCCAACTCTTTGTTTTCTGTCTGTTAACCAATTTTCTATCCATGTCAATTCCCTACCCCCAATACCATGTGCTCTAATTATGCTTACTAATCTCCAGGCTTTCTGAAAGTCCAGATACACTGCATCCACTGGCTCTCCGTTTATCCATTTTCTTTTTCACATCCTCAAAACATTCCAGAAGATTAGTCAAGCAAGATTTCCCCTTCATAAATCCATGCTGACTTGGACTGATCTTGTTACTGCTTTCCAAATGCGCCGCTATTACATATTCAATAATTGACTGCAGCATCTTCCCCACCGCCGATGGCAGGCTAACTGGTCGATAATTCCCTGTTTTCTCTCTCCTTTTTAAAAAAAGTGGGATAATATTAGCTATCCTCCAATCCACAGGAACTGATCCAGAATCTATAAAACATTGGAAAATGATCACCAACCTGTTATTGTACCTGCATCAACCATTTCCTTTGTGTGCTCTGCATGAGAGGTTGCTTGTCAGGTTCCAATTTAATCTTTCCCTCCAACCATAAACTTATGCCTTCTAGTTCTTGACTCCCCAGTCTGGAGAAAACGACTGTGTGCATTCACCATATCTATGCCCCTCCTGAATTTATACTTGTTTACAGGGTCACACTCAGTCTCCCATACTCCAAAGAATAAAGTCCAAGCCAACCTAATCTCAATGATTCAATTATACTTTGTTTTGCATACAACCCGGTAAAATCATACAGCAGCCCTCACCTAGACAGTACACTAGTGTCACCACCTTTTGGTTCCGACAAAGTTACAAAAGCTCACCAAAAGTTACAAAAGTTCATTCTCGCCACCCCCTGCCCACGGCCAGGTCCCTCCCCCCCTCCCCCTATAACTCTGTACCTTGAGTACTGGTAGCATTATCGTGAATCCTTTCTGCATTCTTTCCAGCTTAGTGGCATCTTTCCCATAGTACGTGTGATCCTGACTGAAGACAAGACTGGAAATGCAGCCTCGCCAATGTCTTGTGCAAATGCAACCTAACATCCCAACTTCTACACTCAATGTCCTTGCTGATGAATCAGGCACACTTTGAAATATCTTGAACAAAGATAGCAGGCTACAAGTACAAGGGCTGACATTCATAACACCCAAATTAATGTTATCTGCACTTCCCTAATTGTTTTTATTTCTTTTTTTTTGCTTTTTGCTGAATAGTCTTAAACATAAAGCAGCTTACATCGGTAAAATGCTAACAAACACCTTGCACAGCACTTTTTGTTATTATAACTTTAAATGGATTGACATTTGTAACAGAAGACACAAACCCCCAAAAAGCTGAAATAGCGTGTTATGTGTCATGTCATTAAACTAATTACCACTCACAAAGTCTTAGACCTTTGCGTGCAGAAGCTACCATTGCCTAAGGGTGGAAACGGAGGAATTCATCGTCAACTAGATACAACACATTTACGACAGGGTGTGTGCTGGCAAACAATATTTGAACTTGACATACAGTATTCCTGCAAAAGAAACAATAAACAATAATCAAGCAAGGTGTTTAATTAGTCTCATTTTTCAAATCAAAGACGTTCGGTTGTGCCCATGCCTTTGTCTTTTTGCATAGTGAGATTTAATTATAAATGCCTGCATAGACTTAATAATTTCTTGCTGCTGATGTTCAGCTTGTAGAAACAAAACATTCCTGAAAATGGTATCTAGTGATCAGTATTCTCAGATTATATACAGTCCCAGATATTTGTTCCAACATAGAATTGTCCCAGTGTTTAAGAAGGGACTGCAGATGCTGGAAAATTTAAGGTAGACTAAAGTGCTGTAGAAACTCAGCGGGTGCAGCAGCATCTAGACAAAACGTTGGCCAAAACGTTGCCTATTTCCTTCGCTCCATAGATGCTGCTGCACCCGCTGAATTTCTCCAGCACTTTTGTCTACCATAGAATTGTCCCATCTGGGTAAATTAATCATCAATCATAGAAACAACCTTATCTTTTCCAGCATGTAATGAGCTGGGATGTGATACGTGACAAAAATTGCTAGACATTATTTTAATAAAATCTCCAAAATATATGTACTGTGATCAGTAATACCATGAATCTTTTCCCTTGGATGCACTCAAAATCAGGTTATCCACCGTTTCTGTTTTGTAGACTGCCCTAATTAACATTACGATTCCACCTCTTTTTAAATTATGCTGCCAAGTTCAAGATGATGCATTTTCCAACATTACTATTCAGAACTGTCAACTTATGGCTATGTTTTCGGGCATATTAAACTACCAGTTCAAACAGGCTTCAAAGGAGGCTTAATTCTTCTTTAAAGTTATTACAATCGCTAGTTAGTATGTTCATAGCATAAGGCATATCCTGTCCAGAGTAGGTCAGACTCTACACCAAATGGTCTAATTTCATAAATAATTTATCTGATTATTTAAGATTATTTTCTCAAATATCTTTTCCCCGTAACCTTTAGACTATTAAACACTACATCATCCAAATAAGCTCCAAACTATTTTACTATATATATAGTTTGGATAATAATACATAATATTATTTGAACATTATATATATATATATATGTGTGTGTGTGTGTATGTGTGTGTGTGTGTGTATACACACATAATACACATATCTGTGTGTGTGTATTGTACATTATGTTCCTTTTGCAGAAATAGTGTATGTCAGGTGTGTGTATATATATATAGATATATATATACACACACACGCATATATATACTGATTTGTTTTAGTTTATTATAGACTTTACAGATTACTATGTTACTTATCTGTTGTGCTGTTGCAAGGAAGAATGTCAATGTTCCGTTTTGGGACATAAGATAATAAACTACTATTGACTCTTGATAAAACACATGTAAATGGAAATGAAATAAAGTCACAATTAGTAATACTGCATTCAACTGTATCTTGCTCAATGAGTTGCTATTTTCTATCCTTGGCCCATCATTCATTCAAATCAGCCAGCCAGATCTTTAATGTATTTTGTCAGTTTGTTACCAGATGGGAAATGAAGGACATGTCTGCAATGGGGAGGGGTGGATTTGGGGATATAAGTCATAAGCATTTACCATGGTTGGAGTACATTTTATGTAAGCAGATTATGGAGCAGATCCATCAAAGGTCCCAGGAGAATGCAATCCCATAATCCTCAACTCCCTTTAATGGTGGAAGCAGCGTGCAATTTTTAAACATTGACAATTAGAATTCTAGTGACTGACTTCCTTTTATGAAATGCTGGTTAATCTTCTGATTCAAGGTTAGTGCTGTGTATGTAGCCGTTAGTCTGATAACCTATAATCATTCTGTACCCAAAGACAGCATGAAATGATTCCTCACTCAAAATAGTCTCAAACTGTTTTACAAGTTATGCTTGCAACAATATTTCTTCTTGTATGAATAAAATTCAATCAAGCAAAGTTATTATATACAATATCATTGACAGAATACTTTATAAATATTATATCAGCATTATGTATGGGGATACATGGGTTAATGATTAATTGCATTATTAAATGAAACTATTAATTAAGTATCCAGCAGTCAGGCTCAAAATGATTGCAATCAGTTTCCAAATTCTCACAGCAAGAAATTATTAAAGAAAACACACAATTTTAGTTTTGCTCTAAAGACCATGTATCATCTTTAGCACAATAGTCCCTGTGATATAAAAAGCAAATTTTAGAAAATCAAGAACTGCAGATGCTGGTAATCTAAAACAAAGGCAGGAAGTGCTGAAAATCCTCTTTGGGCCCAGTGCAGAGAATCAACGTTAACATTTTATATATTCAGATTATGGACAGCAGAGTGGCACAGATAGTTGAACTGTTGTCTCACACATCTGACGACTCAAATTCAATCCCACACTTCAGTTCTGTCTGCATGGTGTGTAACGGTTTTATCTGTGACTGCGTGGGTTTCCTCTGGGTTCTCTGGCTTCCTCCCACATCCCAAAGTCATGCAGTTTTTATAGGTTAATTGGAAACTGTAAATTACCCCAAGACTGTAGTAAGTGGTAGTACAGGGGAGGCGTTGATAGGAATGTGGGTGGAATAAAATCGGATTAGTGCAGGATTAGTACATGTAGATGTTTGATGATTGGTGTGGACTCAAAAGGCCTGTTTCTCTGCGGTATCGCTTAGTGACTACGTTTTAGGTCAATAACCCCTTATCAGAATTGAAGAATTGGGAGTAAAGGTTTCTTTTAATATGAAGGAAGGGTGGAGAATCGAAAGAGCACATATGTGATAAGGTGGAGACTAAGATTAGTCCAGGCTACACAATATCAACTTGTTACTGGATGAATGAAAGATTTTTAAATATTTCTTTTTAAATCAAAGGAACATACTGGAAGTGTGGGAGGCCAAACAGCAGTTTCTGAAAATGTGAAGGCAAAGAGAATACTATAAATAATCAGCAGATCAGGCAAGGACTGTAAAGAGAGATAATGGAGGCAAGGTGAATGGCTTGACTTCAGGAATAGTAAGCAACATGCTGGGGGGAATTGCTGGATCCGAGTTCTGCCAGAAGTTTGTATTTCATCAGCCTCTGATGTCCAGGGAAAGCAATCCAATGTTGGCATTTTTAGCTAATACCCTCAATGGGAGTGTAGGAGTGTAAAGTCAAAGAAATCAGGGAGGGAGTGGATGGAGAATAAAGTGGCAGGCAAGTGACAGCTGTCACTCCATCTGCATGTAGAGTACTTTCTCCAACACTAGATTGGAAGCAGAGTGTGGTTTTACTGGTCCTAACCCATATTCGTTTGGGAGTTTTTTATTACAATAATTTTCATCAATTTATGCCATAAACCTGGAAGGACGTTTGGTCCATGGATGGTGGGAAGGGACGAAATAAGATGGTAGGTGTTGCATCTCCTGCATTTGCAGGAGAAAGATTGCTGATAAAGGGGAGTATTAGGGAAGGATGGTGGAAGCACTTGCATTCACAAAAGATGCAGGGGTCTGTGGGGATGAAATTATTATTATGTCTACTGTCTGAGATGGAGGTAGAAAAGTCAAGAAAGGCTTGTTAAAAATCAGATGAAATCATATGAAAGTGAAGTCAGGATGGAAATTAACAACAAAAGTAATTAAAGTAACAAAGAAAATTTTTAACCAGTTTGTGACTCACAAAGATGCAGTTTTTCTAACCACGGGTTGAAAACAAGCCAGGTTGTTCACAGGTTAATTCATATCAATTCTAAGCAGCCTTCAAATGTAAAATATACAAGAACGGATCATTAATTAAAAGCCAGCAGTATTAAAAACTCATACATTTTTAAATGGTATTATCAAAGATAATTAGCTCTTGTGAGAACATTATCCTTGAATTTTCAGAACTTGTGGAACCACCCGTCAGGGCGAAAGAGAAGGGCAACATTATGAGCACATTTGCTGTGGTACTAACATAATAGGGAATCTTTGAAATGGATTTTATGTACTCTAATGTTTAGTTTAGTTTAGAGATACAGTAAAATAGCTCTTTCAGTCCTCCGAATCTGCGCCAACCAGCGATCCCCGTGTACTAGGGATAATTTTTATAATTAGGGAAAGCCAATTAATCTACAACCCTGGATGCCTTTCGAATGGGGGAGGAAACCGGAGCACCCGGGGAAAACCCACATCGTCATATGGAGAATATACAAACGCCATACAGACAGCGCCCCTAGTGAGGATTGAACGGGATTAACTGGAACAAAGTAAAGGGCCTGTCCCACTTGGCCATCATTTGCGGCTCATTTACGCGTCATATGTAAAATAGGTCGACGTGCCGTTACACGCGAAGTTGCACGCAAATCACGCGTCATCATGCCATCTGGTGCGCATGACATCATTAGAATACCCTGCGGTGCGCGGCGACGCATGGTTACGCACGGTGACGTAACCATGCGTTACCACGTGATACACGTGAGACGTCGGGATGTCAGCGTGCGTACCCAATGCATCAGCGTGCGTACGCGATACATCACTCATTGTGGCGCATGAGGATTTCGTGCAGCACTGGAGCGCCGCGTGATACCGCAACTCCACACTCCTCCACGCCTCTCCATGCGCCCGTCCCGCGCTACCCACACACTACCCGTGCATCACAACGCGACTACCACATTTTTGGAGGTCGCGCAAATGACGGCCAAGTGGGACAGGCCCTTCAGTGTTTAAATTATGCAAATTCTTAAAGTGTACACAAAGGAACTTTGTCTACACAGTCAAATAAGTCAAAATGCATCAAATTCAAATATTTAGGGAGAAGGGAGCATTTTGCTGCTGATTGAGTTACCTCAGACAATAGACTCCCAATGATTATAACCATATAATAATTACAGCACAGAAACAGGCCATCTTGACCCTTCTAGTCCGTGCCGAACACATAATCTCCCCTAGTCCCATATACCTGCGCTCAGACCATAACCCTCCATTCCCTTCCCTTCCATATAACTATCTTCCCATCCATATAACTATCCTTCCCATCCATATAACTATCTTTATTAAGGTAAGATTATTAAGGTAGATCTTGCTTATGGAAAAAGAACAAAGGTAGACAAGAGTGAACATTCTCAACTGGATCGGTTTTACATGGCGGAGATATGGTTTGGCGATAGTGGGCGGCATGATGGCGCAGGGATAGAGTTGCTACCTTACAGCGCCAGTCCAGGGTTCAATCCTGAATATGGATGCTGTCTGTATGGAGTTTGTATGTTCTCCCCGTGACTACAAGGGTTTTCCCCGGCTGCTCCGGTTTTCTCCCATACTCCAAACACGTACGCGTTTGTAGGTTAATTGGCTTTGGTAAAGATTGTAAATTGTAAAAGAAAGACTGGATAGACTAGGCTTGTACTCGCTAGGATTTAGGAGATTGAGGGGGGATCTTATAGAAACTTACAAAATTCTTAAGGGATTGGACAGGCTAGATGCAGGAAGATTGTTCCCGATGTTGGGGAAGTCCAGGACAAGGGGTCACAGCTTAAGGATAGAGGGGAAATCCTTTAGAACCGAGATGAGAAAAACATTTTTCACGCAAAGAATGGTGAATCTCTGGAACTCTCTGCCACAGAAGGTAGTTGAGGCCAGTTCATTGGCTATATTTAAGAGGGAGTTAGATGTGGCCCTTGTGGCTAGAGGGATCAGGGGGTATGGAGAGAAGGCAGGTACGGGATACTGAGTTGGATGATCAGCCATGATCATATTGAATGGCGGTGCAGGCTCGAAGGGCCGAATAGCCTACTCCTGCACCTATTTTCTATGTTTCTATGTCCCCACCCCAATGTGTGGAATAGTGCTAGTGTACGGGGATTTCTGGTCAGCGCAGACTCGGCGGGCCGAAGGGCCTATTTCCACACCATATCACCAAGCTAACCTAAGCTAAACTAGTGCATTGGAAACTGCCTCATTGTCAGAACATGAGATGTTCAAGAGGAGATAGTGAAAAGCAAATTTATTCTCACAGAGCAAGAATGGTGGGATTCGACTCTGGAGCCCTTGCCAACCACTAAATGCTGAGAAACATATGGACAGAGTTATATTAGATACACTGGTTTGCTCCCGCATCTCAAAGGTACGTGGGTAGGTTAATTGGCTGCTATAAATTACCGCAGTGTAGGTAAGCCGCAAAATAATCAAAGGATAGTTGATATGCACGTGAGAGGGAATAAGCTGCAGCGGTACAGGGAAGGAGGTACAGGATGGATGGACACAAAGTGCTGGAGGGAGTCCATGGGTCAAGTGGCGTCTCTACATAACATACATAGCCGACGTTTCAGGTTGGGACCCTTCTTCAGATTGAATGTTAGACTTCTTGAATTTGAAGAAAGGTATCAATCAGAAATGTCACCTCTCCATGTTCTCCAGATATGCTGCCTGACCCGCTGAGTTACCCCAGCACTCTGTGTCTTTTTTTTGTAAAACAGCATCTGCAGTTCCTTGTTTTTACAAAGCAAGTCATCAAGTGGCGGAAACCAAACTAATGGATTTAAGTACAATGGTTGGCATGAACATACAATACGATACAATACGATATGATAGAATTTTATTTATCCCAGGAGGGAAATTGATCTGCCAACAATCATAAAACACAAGATATATGAAACATGAAATGATGGCGGTAGATTGTAGGGGGGTGATCATGAACATGGTGGGTAGAATGGCCTGTTTCCATGCTGAATGACCCCCATTACTCTGTGACACTTATGAAATGTCAAACAAAAAAGAGGTTGCAAAAATAGTGGAAGAGTTAAACATTTCCAAAGTGAGCTAGAGGTTCCAGATTTCTCTGTATTACACAGCCTTTCTTGTCAAACTGTATAAAGGACTGGAATAGATTAATATTTGGAAATTAAATGGTTAGAAAATATTGTAATTTGCATACGATTCAAATCCTGAGATAAATGACAAATAAAATAATGTAACTTCACAGTTAGATTGAACTATTAAAGAATGATGATTAGTAAATGTGCAAATGCATACATATTGTAGATAAGAAGACAGGTAATCATAGATCTATATTGCCAGTATGGGATAAATGTGTTCAGTACAACAATGCAACCCTTTTAACAACTGCACTCTGTGAAAGGTCAACTCCCCTGAACACTACCTGGCCCTTGGTTATAATTAAGGTTTGTTTCTTAACCTTAAAACTGCTGTTTGTAACCAAAAATAACAAGAAGGTTATTTGATAACTTGATGCTGAACTTGTGTAAGTGATTGTGTGAGAGCTTATACATAGATAGTAAAGAGAATACAAAATACAACATTTATATCATCTCAAAGAGATTCAGCAGATTGATAATCCAAACAGAAGATGGGAAAACTGCTTTGTGGCAGCAAAGGTTAGAGTTATCACTTGGGCATAAAAGCAATTTGCGAATCAGTTTTCTAAGATACGACTGGCAATAACAGATCCAGATATAAACTAGCTGTCAAATGTAGTCATCCCATTGGGTTCCTTCTGTGTTCATCATTGGGTTCATCACCCTGCATGAAATGTAGAAAGAAGGTGCTGCAGATGCTGGTTAATGCACAAAAAGACACAGATTGCTGGAGTAACTCAGTGGGTCAGGAAGTGTCTCTGAGAACGTGAATAGGTGACATTTCAGGTCAAGACCCTTCTTCAGACTGATTGTAGAGGGATAATCGAAAAAAAATTGGCTGTTCTAAAGCAAGTAAAATGGGATAAGATATAATTTTTCAGTTCCATCTTTTGTTTCATATCACGTTACAAGTTATGAGGTGACGGGAGAAATCTAGGTTTGTTCAGGAAGCAAGAGCAAGTCATTGTCGGAAAAGTTTAAAGGCAGTGACAAGAACTGACAGGTTATTGTTCCTGTGTGTTCTGTAACATAGGCAAAGATCTCCAACGTACTGGACTGGCAAATGAGGAAACATTCCAATCACAGTTCAATCCCAACATCTCCCACAGTTCATCCCGACCATCTCCGACAGTCCATTCCCCACCGAGATAAAATAAAATATAAAATGCCCAAAGCAGCTTTTGAAATGGTTGCTTTTGCAAACTTCATCCAAATCATCTCATCTCCCTCTCAGTCTGATATAACATTTAAAGAAAAACCCTGCTGGAACATTGGGATAACCTATAATTATCAGAGCTTTCAATATAAAGGTGAGTAAATGGATCTCAAAATAATGTTATACATTGGCAGATAGGTTTGATCTTCAGTCTAATTTGGTTTAAGTGACCTTTCGAAATGACATTTCATTTATCAGAAAGAGTATATTTAATTTTCATTAGAATGAAAAATGTTAATCATGTCACAGTTTGCCCTATTCACACTGAATACTAAATATTATAACTGGTAAGACATTCAGTGGATGCAGATATTTATTTAGCGATTCTTATAAATCAGTGTTAATACAGAAATGATTAAGAATGGAAGACTTGAATTGCTTTAGTTTTCTGAGGTATAGTGATTTCTTAATTATTAATTAAGAGTCAATTACATCAGTCGTTCTTCATAGGAAAGATATATACAGCTAATGCCTCATAAATCAAAGATTTTTTGTTGAAGAAAAATATATAGGATTTCTTTGTACTAAAACTCCATTTGTTTTAACATCTAATTAAATCACTGTAATTAAAATATAATTAAAAACAATAGTCGCAATAATCATGGAAAATTTGCCCATTACACAAAACATTCAGAGTATAATCAGTTATATATTTATGTGTGGCTGTTTACTAGTGCCAGTGGCAACATGCTGTCCTATCAAATAACATATGCCATTGAACCCCCCATGACGACAGGGTTCACTAATATCAGCAGAGAATGGACTATCTGGGTTTACACTCTTGTTCATAAGTTCATAAATTATTGGAGCAGAATGAGGCCATTTGGCCCATCAAGTCTACTCCGCCATTCAATCATGGCTGATCTATCTTTCCCTCTCAACCGCATACTCCTGCCTTCTCCCCATAACCACTTGTACCCGTACTAATCAAGAATCTGTCGATCTCCGCCTTAAAAATATCCATTGACTTGGCTTCTACAGCCGTCTGTGGCAATGAATTCCACAGATTCACCACCCTCTGCCTAAATATATTCCCCTCATCTCCTTTCTAAAGTTATGTATTTTTATTCTGAGGCTATGGCCTCTGGTCCTGTGGTCCTCCCCACATTCAATCTATCCAGGCCTTTCACTACTCAGTATGTTTCAATGAAGTGCCCCCTCATCCTTCTAAACTTCAGTGAGTATAGACCCAGTGCCATCAAATGCTCATCATATGTCAACCCATATAATTCCTGGGATTATTCTCGTAAACCTCCTCTGGACCTACTCCAATGCCAACACATCATTCCTCAGTCACCGGGCCCCAAACTTCTCACAATACTCCAAGCAGGATTTGACCAGTGCCTTATAAAGCCTCAGCATTAAATCCCTTTGCACAGACTTCACTGCTATTTGGCAATAGATCAGTCCCAACACAACGTACCAATTTTAAATGGAACCATTCATTACTGTTATGCATTATAGTATTGCATGTGTATGGTCATTATTGGTCTGGTTACTATTGAGCTATTAGAGTGTAGGGGCAAAAATAGTATGGCCACGCGGAGTTGGTGTTTGCAGTAATGGGTGATTTATTAAATTGGTGCTTGCACACCAGGAGGCCAGCAAACGCTGACCTGTCTAATGTGACTTTTGTACATTTTTTATATTCACAGATGACAAGATTACTCAGAAACGTAATAAATAGTAACTTGAGGTCTTAATTACAGAATGGAACTCAGAAAGACTTAATTAGGTCACAAACAGAATGGGATGATTATCCACAAATCTAAATTTTGTGATCAGTAGATCTGAATTTCTGTTACAATGATGGATGCACGCACAATCAATGAAATTCCTGTTCGGCTTTGAATGCGGTTTCCTGTCACCACATTACCACAATCCACATCTCTACTTACTAATTATTAGCCCTGACTATTGTTTACCTACAACACTGGTCCTGTCCTGTCCTTGATAAAACTTTAACTGAAACTCCAACTTGCCAATGGATTTTAGCATTATAACGTCCGGAATCTTCATAAGGATAGGATCTTCATAAGATGGAAAGCACAGTGACACAGCTGGTAGGACCACTACCTCACAGCGCCAGCGACATCAGGTTCGATCCTGACCTCGGGTGCCGTCTGTGTGGAGTTTGCACGTTCTTCCTGTGACCACATGTATTTCCTCCAGGAACTCTAGTTTCTTCCCACATCCCAAAGTAGTTTGAGTTTGTAGGTTAATTGCCCTCTGCAAATTACCCCTCGAGTGTAGAGAGTGAATGCAAAACTGGGATAACATGGAACTAGTATGAACAGGTGATTGATTGTCAGTGTGGACTCGGTGGGCTGAAGGAACTGTTTCCATGCTGTATCTAGTGGGAGAGTCTAGAACTAGGGGTCATAGCCTCGGAATTAAAGGACATTCGTTTAGGAAGGAGATGAGGAGAAATGTCTTTAGTTAGCAGGTGGTGAATCTAGAATTATTTGCCACATAAGGCTGTGGAGGGCAAGTGAGTGCATATTTTCATGGCGGAGATAGATAGATTCTTGATTAGTACAGGTGTCAGAGGTTATGGGGAGGGTAGGAGAATTGAGTTAGGAGGGAGAGATCCATCAGCCATGATTGAATGGCAGAGTAGATTTGATGGGCTGAATGGCCTAATTCTGCACCTATCCCATATGATCTTATGATCTTTCAATCAATTCAATCAATCAATTTACACTTGATATGTTCCTGAATAATAACAAATAATTAGAGGTACAGATGACCCCCGCATTATCAATTTCATAAGAAATTCACAAATCACTCCCAAAATGTTTGAGATTCGGAATAAACTGTTAAGAAATGTATGTTTAAAATGATCCTAGGAGTTTATTGTCACAGATGACTATGGAGGCCAAGTCAGAGCTTGACAGGTTCTTGATTAGTAAGGGTGACAAAGGATATGGGGAGAAAGCAGAAGAATGGGATTGAGAGGAAAAAATAGCACAGCCATGATTGAATGGCGGAGTTGACTCGATTGGCTGAATGATCTAATTATGCTCCTATAACTGATCAACTAATGAATTTTAAAATATAAACATGACTGTAAAACAACTATCTTGGTTTAAACCACATGGAATAAAAGGACAAAGTACTAAATTAAAATATAAATTTCAATGTACATTCAGTTTTTCACAAGTGGAGTCGAAAAGAGCTGATTTTAAAAAATCAAATCCTTCTTGAAGAGTCCTTTTTCTGTTAGATTTTAGCGTACTTTTGCCAATTTTATCTTCTTCATCCTAAAAAAAAAGTAAGCTCTTAACATATGCTCCAAGATGTTCATTTGTATTTTAGATTCAAATTGTAGAATAATTGTGTCCATTGATCAAAGCCCTTTGTTTGATCCAATGAGACAGTTGTAATGTGTGGATCTTTGAACACACTGCCACTGGTCTAGAAATTCTAGCACCAAGCCATTAAGGCCATACTGAGTAGTTTTGTAACATCTTCTGGTGTAAAGGGCCTGTCCCACTTGGGCGACCTAATTGGCGAGTTTAGAAGAGTTTGAAAAAATGATATGTTGAAGACCTCCTTCGACTATGTAGAAGACCTCCTTCGACCTCCGTAGACTATGTTGAAGACCAGCTTCGACTAGCTACGACTAACTTCGGGAAAATTGGACACCGAATAGTGGAGAGTGAAAACGACCTCCTTCGATCTCCTTCGACCTCCCTTCGACTATGATGAAGACTATCTACGACTACCTTTGACTACCTTCGACTACCCTCGATTACCTATGACTAAAATGCTGACCTCCTACGACCTACTACAACCTACTATGGATAAACCTACGAGTAAAAAAAGTATCGATTTTTTCCATGGCGACCTTTTTTTTTCTCGTGGGCATTTTTTTAACATATTGAAAAAAATGCCGCAACCTAGCTGAGGCCTCGAGTACGCGGAGACCACTCTCGCGCATGAAGGAGAGTTACAAAGGCCTCCTACGACCTCGTGTCGATCATGCTGCGAGTATGAGTTGAGGGCAAACTCGCCAGAACTCGTGGATTAGGTCGTCCAAGTCGGACAAGCCCTTGAGTGTGTAACTGTGGATCAGGAGGGAAAAGTTGTAGTTACTCCCAATTGGAACTGGGGTCAAAGTAGAGCTGGCCATCAGGTGACAGGCTGTGTGGTGGTGATTCTAGTAGCCACATTAAATGATAGGAATATGGTGGATACTGGCCTGGGGTTAGATCGTAGACCTGCTGGACTGATGCAAGATCAGGGTATTGGGAGAAGGAAGATCAGTGGGTGTGGGAGTAGAGTTGCTGTCTGGGCTGACCAGACTCTACAATTTAGGCTTTAGAGACACAGCGTGGAAACAGGCCCTTTGGCCCACCGAGTCCCCACCGACCAGCGACCTGGTAGGACAGTCACATGCAGGATAGGTTATGACCTGTTATGACCTCCACTGGGATGGTATCTGAGTTGATGGCGGTCTTGTGAGGGACTAATTCCATCCTATTATTAATAACATGTGTAGGTAAATAATAACTAAACATATTAATATGTATAGAATCATATCAGATTTATAATATGATATTTGCTGATGTGTCATACAGTTTAAAATAGTCTACCTGGCTATGTTATTGGCCAGTAGTTTTAAGCTGGACATGGTAATGAGATGTCCATCTTCTGGCACAACTTCTCTGGTCGATTCCAAGGACCGTTCTGCAGGGAGGATAATATGTGTTTTACTCATTCACGACATCTGGATATCACTGGAAAGACACTTCCAGCAACCTAGAGATAGTTATTACCCATTGCAATTGCTTGAAAACAGTCCGTCAATTGTTTCTCAGTCATTCAAGGCATCTGGATATCACTGGAAAGACTCCTCTATCCAGTAACTTACAAGTAGATATTGCCCATTGTGAGGGGCCTTGAAAAGGTGGTGATGAGCATTTGCCTTCGAACCACTTTACATCAAGTGCATTATACTGTGCAAAGTTGAGTTCCAGGATTTTGTCTCCGCAAAAGTAAAGAAAATAATACATTCCCAAATCAAGATGGTGTGTGACTGAGTGTGGTGCTTGTGTGGCAGTGTTCCCACCCTGGTCCTTCTATAGGTTGGTGGTACACGATGCAACTACTTGCTACTATTGTCGCAAGGGATTAAATGGTTAAAGATGAGAATGGAGTGACATTCCAATGGATTGCATGACCTATGTGATGTTGGCTTTCTTGTATGTGGAGCTGCATTTATTTGAGAATATGCAGAGAATTCCACCTGATAAGCACTTCGTAGGTGATGAAAAATTTGGCTGTGAGGAAGTGAGGTGCTCGCCAAAGACTACCAAATATCTCCAGACTACTCCTGGGGCCACAGTTTTTATAATGCTGTGAACACAAAGTGCTGGAGTAACTCAGCGGGTCAAGCTACAACTCTGGACTACCATGGATAGCTAACGTTTCAGGTTAGGACTAGCCTTCAGACTGATTGTAAATGGGAGAATTGGATTTGATAAATAATCGGGCTGACTCAGTTAGGTTTCTGGTCATGCCCCTCCTTCTCAATCCTCCGGGATTTTGGTATGGTTAATTCACCATTGACTATGTGATTGAACATCTTTTTCTGGTTTGCATTGCATTGCATGGCACTTGTGTAACACAATCGGCTTAGCACCTGATCAGGTCTTATTGCACCCAGACTAGACTACTTCATGATATAAGGAGGATAGACACAAATAGCTGGAGTAACTCAGCTGGACAGGCAGCATCTCAGGAGAGAAGGAATGGGTGATGTTTCGGGTCGAGACCCATCTTCAGCCTAGTCAGGGGAAAGGGAAACGAGAGATGTAGACGATGACGTAGAGAGATAACGAACAATGAATGAAAGATATGTAAAGATGTTCAAAAGTTGTGAATGGGACGGAACACAGCACAATCATCAATGAAAATTCCTGCTTCTGATCTTACGACACAGGGAAGATGTTGGTTGGTGTAGCTAGGATTCTATCTGCAGTGGTGCCACAATGCACGGTAGATAACTTACAAGAACTGTTGGTATTAATTGCTGCATAAGTATTTAAGCCTTCTTAATTAAATATTTATGAGATGAACCATTTTGTTTGTATTGCTTGAAAATCCATTTTCAACTACATTGCGTTAGGCTGGAGAGAGGGGAGGCAGTGTGTCATATTTAATATTTTCTTATGATACAGAAAGAAGCCATTCGGCCTACTGAGTCTATGCTGGCCCCCAGAGCAATTCTCTTCCCATTTATTCCCCTATAATATTTTCTGTCACACATGCTCATTATCAACGGCACAATTCTCCTACCATCCATTTATACTGTGGGCAATTAATTTACTAACCTGCCCACCTTTCAGGTGTGAAAGGAAACTGGAAAACTCGGAACAAATCCTTAGAGACACCGGGAGAACATGCAAACCCCACAGATTCTGCACTGGAAGACGGCTATCGATTTAAATAATTTTCTCTGACCTCCAGTTTATATAAATAGGAATTAGATGTTGCAGGAAAAAAACATTTAAGAATAGCAACAAATTAGTTATTAGCCAATTAGATGCAAGCATTTCTAACTGGGCTGATCATAAGTTTACCAAAAAAAACCAAAGGATGTTAAAGCGAGCTGATCCATAAAAGTACAGTACTGTGTGGAAATATAAATAAGTTGGTTGGTAAGTTTGCAGATAACACAAAAATCTGTGGAATAACATACAGTGAAGAAGGATGTCAAAGGATACAGCAACATATAAATCAGTCCGAGTATGGGCAGAGAAATGGCAAATGGAGTTTAATGTGGTAAAGTATGAGATGATGTGCTCTAGGAGGTCAAATGTTATGGGAAATTATACAGTTAATGGCATGATCCTTAATAGCATACATGTCCTAGGCTAATAATAATAATAATAATAATAATAATAATAATAAATAATAATAATAATAAATGTTTTTGTATAGCACGTTTAAAAACAACTCACGTTGAACAAAGTGCTTCACATCAGTGCAAGTACCAATTTGATAAATACAACAGTACACAGACCCAACAATACATACATAAACTGTTTACAGTGCCCCATCAGAGGGGCTCAAAATCGCTTGGGAGTAGAAATAGGTTTTGAGTCGTGACTTAAAGGAGTTGATGGTGTGGGCAGTTCAGATGAGGAGCGGGATGCTATTCCGCAGTTTAGGTGCTGCAACCGCAAAAGCGTAGTCACCCCTGAGCTTAAACCTAGACCACGGGATAGTCAGTAGCCCCAAGTCAGCCGACCTGAAGGACCTGGAGGTAGAATGGTTGGTTAGAAGATTTTAGATATGGGCGGTGGGGTAAACAAATAAGAGGAGCTTGCCAGTGGACAGAGGCCAGGATCAGGGTGATGTGGTCCCTTTTACGGGTACCCGCCAGAGTTCTTGCTGCGACGTTTTGGACAAATTGCAGACGGGACAGAGATGATTGGCTGATGCCAGTGTATAGGGAGTTGCAGTAGTCAAGGCGGGAAAAGATGAATGCGTGGATGATTTTTTTCAAGGTCGTCGAATTTGAGGAATTATTTGATTTTAGCTATTGTACGAAGCTGTAAGAAACCAGCTTTTACCACAGAGTTGACTTGCTTGTCAAACTTTAATGCAGTCAAATATCACCCCAAGGTTTTTGACGTGTGGGTTGACTAAGGAGGTTAGGCTTCCAAGGCTGCCTGTTATCGTTTTGATGGGGTCGGAGGGGCCGAGTAGGATGATCTTAGACTTGCTCTCGTTAAGTTGGAGGAAGTTCTGAGCCATCCATTATTTTAAATCATCAAGACAGTGCATGAGGCTGTTTAATTTAGACCGGTTGTTGGGTTTCAGGGAGAGATAGAACTGTGTATCATCTGCATAGCAGTGGAAAGAAATGCCATGCCTTTGAATGACTTGGCCAAGGGGGAACATGTAGAGAGAGAAGAGAATAGGGCCTAGAATGGAGCCTTGTGGAACCCTGCAGAAAAGGCTAGCTGGGGAAGAGAAAGAATTGCCTATGTTGGTAGAGAAACTCCTGATTTTTTTAGGTAGGAAACGAACCAGCTCAGGGCAGTGCCATCAACACCAACCCCGTACCGGAGACGGTCAATTAGGATGGTATGGTCCACTGTATCAAACGCTGCACTGAGGTCGAGAAGGAGCAGGATAGCACAGTCGCCGGAGTCAATGGTGAGAAGGAGGTCGTTGTGTACCTTCAACAAGGTAGACTCTGTGCTGTGGTGGGCCCAGAAACCTGATTGGAAACTTTCCAGGATGGAATTTTGGTGCAGATAAGGAAAGCAGTTTGGAAATAGGTCTGTAGTGGGGTCTAGGTTACATTTTTCAGGAGGACCACCGCGTGCTGAGAGGTTGGAAGGCAGTTTGCCAGAAATAGTTCTGTAGTGGGTTGTCTAGGGGATCAGGGGGTTTTCAGGAGAAGGCTGAACGGGACCTGAGTTGGATGATTGAAACATGTTGGAACACTGATGCCAGTGGCCAGAGAACTGTTTCTATGATTCTATAGTGAGGATTACCTTGTAGTTATGTTGTACTGTTCTTTTTGATATTACTTAATTTTGGTGTATAAAAGTATTATTTTCATGCAGTCAAATTTTTCTTTATCATTAAAATGAAATATAGCTTCTTGTGTGTATTCTATTATTCTTAATATTTTTATTTAATAATTTAATTTATTGTTTCTTAAAGTGACTTTGCTCATCATACAATGGGTGTTCTCATCCTAGTTACCTAGTGACCCTGTTTAATAAATGTAAAAATGATCTGGCAATTGCTGGCAGCGCTCTTTGCTGTTACCACAAGAGTCATGCAAAGAACATTGGGATATTTCGGATCCATCAGAATCTGTACCCCAATAAGACCTAGTGTTGGTAGCTTTGTTAACTGGTGATAACATAAATGGATGACATCTAATCAACTGGTAATTATCTCTCCGGATTTCTTTTCTGGAATGGTGGCCAAACTAATGTCATCTGCTTCAAATTATCTACTACCCAAAGTCATTTTTTTCCCACAGCAGAAGGGAGAGGATAGAAATGTGCACAGTACAATCATGTCTTTTACCTCCCACAATAAATCACTGTTGCCCTTACCTGGTTTAGTCTGTAACTGTTCTTGATGCTGATCTATTTGCTGTAGCAGAATCAAGTATGCTGTAATCTCTGGTGGATCATTGTTAAGAAAATTAAATATGCACCAATAAAAAAGTAATATTAGCATACTTCTATGTTGAATATATACAGGAAGCCACGAGACTAAAGCAAAGTATTGTTCCTCTTTTATCTCTGGTTATCAAAGTGGCGTACAAAGGAATCCCAAACGTTCCCTGTGAAAGTAATGACCATATCTGATGGATTGTTGTGCTTGATCTTTCTTCATTGCTCCTGCTGCGTTACTTGTGTATTCCAGGTCTAGAGAGCTGGCTAAAATGCTGTGAAATTTTAGTAATTCCATTTTTTAAATCCAACTTTCCAATCCCAATGCACATATACTGATTTTCAATTTATAACACTTACTCGCTCAGGTCAAGTTGACAATGCAAGATTATTTAGGTTGTGAATTAATATTTAGGGAATCTGGGAATTCACTCATGAAGGATTCCAATTTGTCCATTTTGTGCTGTTTGTATTTAATAACCTTGGTTATTGATAATCTTGGGTAGATGACCAATGGCATTAACAGCTTCTCGCCATCTGTGTCCATTATTATTTTCTTCCTCTAAAATTATTCCATTGACTTCATGATGGGAATTAAGCTAAAAGTACAGGAAGGATGTAGGACACAGCTTTAAGTTTTTTATATCTTATATTTGGCTCCCCAATGGAGCTGATTGGTGGTAGAAAGCTGGCCGATCACATGTCTAATTTTTTGTATGCGAATAAACATGATGTGAGCACGTTGCTGGTGTTGAGATACACATTGAGAGTGGAATGTGCAATGGTGCACAAACAGTGCCAGCTCTCTGCTTAGTAATCATTGTAGAATGGAGTTGCATTTGTATCTGCATACAGATCTAAATATGAGCAAATTAAATATGAGCAAGATCAAATTTAAATTCCTGTGTTGATGTTCATATATGTGGGGGGTGGTACGCAATAAAGATTCTTGCTTAAGAACTAATTCGATTTGATTGAAACCCAACCTTAGTCTCTCGGGGTTTTGGGGATTGATTCAGCTAATCCCGGCTAACCACCAATCCCTGCATTTAATGGATGGTAGACTTGCAATGGAGTTTTATGTGCCTTGCATTGAGGGAAGATCTTCCCACTAATCTTAGCAGAGCCACAAACTCACAGGTACCTAGTCCCCAATCATAAAGCACAATGTTGGCAGCTGATTCCCAAGGGAGTCCATCTTTCTGACAAACCTATGAAACTGGGCAGGAGAAGCTTAAGGGCAGAATTGGGGTCTGGAGACTTGAAGATTACTCATTGAGGTGGGGTGCGGGGCTGGTGGGAAGCTGGAGGATGGTCAGAGTGCAGGAGCACTGCATATGAGGCCATCATCTTTATTTGACTAGTTTGGAGCTGGTGTCCTTTAAAGGAGACTGTCTGTTCCTGGCGTCTCCAGTGACCAGGGGGAAGGGTGAGGGAAGCGTGTCAGACTCAGCTTTGGCCAATTTATATTTTAACAGCATCTGGATCGAAGCTAGTTCCCAAAAATATCTTGTACAACTGTTAATGCACAAGAGAGTATTCATCTTCACTGAAAACTGATTCAAACGTTATCAGCTGACCTCAGCATTAGGAGAAGATTTGTTTCTATGTATTCTTTAAAAATGTGTGAACATCATTGACAATGCCAGCATTTATGTCCATCCTTAGTTGCCCCTGAGTTGTGGAGGCAAATTAAGGATAAACCACATAGATGGGGTCCGGAATCTCCTATTGCCAGTTTAAGATCATAGATTTCATGCCTAGGAGTGAATCAAATTAGCTTTTCAAATAATCTGGTTGTTTAGTGGCTACTATTACAGATATTTTAAATTCTAGTTGTCTTTCTCATCACCTTAATTTGAATTCTCCAACCACCATGGTGGGATTCGAACTCACGTGAATCATCTTGATCCATGATCAGGTCACTACAAGCTAGATTTCTAACTAAACCATCCTGTGTGAAGTCTCAACCAGGGTCTCAACCAAAACGTCACCGATCCTTGTCTCCATAGACGCTGTCTGACCCGCTGAGTTACTCCAGCACATTGTGTCTTTCTGTTTGTTGTAAACCAGCATCTGCAGTTCCTTGTGTCTACAATTATTCACAGTATTCACAGCATTGGTCTACAGAGATGATTTTGACCAATAGCTAGCAACTCTTATTGTAAGGTAGATCTGAGTTTACCACTAGCAATCAATATAAACCAGGGCTTTACCAGGCTTTTGCAATCTGCTATTAAATAACAAATCAGCACTCAGATAATAGTTCATTGACTTACTTATTGACTGATCAACCCCGGCTGGGTCGCCTGGGTGAGGGTGTCTGATGTTGTGAGACCCGAAACACCCAATGACCCCAGGTCACATCACTGAGGATGCATCCCAGCGCAACTAGAAGATGTATATTTTTCACACTGAAGTCTGGCTCAGCCAGTGGCATCTAGGAATAGACTGGGTGACAACCAAGAATAGTTTGGTGACTCCTAGAGAGACAGTTGACGGCACGGAAAGACAGCAGCCGGGACAGGCTGGGTTAGCACCCCAGTCTGTGTCTTTCATGAGAAAGACACCCAATAAAGCTATGGAAAGGCCTAATGAACCACCGTGGCCTAAATATCCATCAGGCAAGAATGAAATGCTCGGAGAAGGAGAAAGAGGCGCAGCGCACAGGCCTTGAACCTGGTGAGACGCAGGAGAAGACTGGCCAGGACTCACGCCACAGAGCCCAGTCCCTGCACGCACTAGAGTCTCCCATCCCCTGCAGAGTAGTTATTAAGATGGCTGATCCGTGGGTGGTTGCTGCTGGGACGCAAGTCGGGCCTGATCAACCCTGGCTGGGTCGCCTGGGCAAGGGTGTCTGATGTTGTGAGACCCGAAACACCCGATGACCCCAGATCACATCACTGAGGATGTGTCCCAGCGCATCTAGAAGATGTATATTTTTCACACTGAGATTTAGTGTTTTAATTTTGTTCCTAATTGTTATTGTGAAAGAACATTAACATATTTCTCAAAATATACACGCATTTCCAAGTAGAATCATTTAAGAAAATCCACAAGGGCTTCTGGGAGCAATAATTATTGTTGTACTTAAGAAATATTTCCCAGTAGTCAGACAGTTGTACATTAATTAATCTGAATACCCAAAACCCATTTACAAGACAATGCTTGGGAAGCTGGCAGTCAAACATCTTTGTACTGAGAATTGAGACCAATTAATATTTCTCCTGAACTGCTTTATTGTAATTCTGAAGGACATGTGTAAAGATGAAAGATCCATAAAGTTAACAACCAACATCGGTGATTATTTTACAAGTTAGCGATTGCACGATAGCAGCAAATTGATTTTGCAGGATACGCGCTGCATTCGATAGTGAAATTGAAGCACTTTGCTTGTTGGCAATGGATTGTTCAGCCAAGACTTGGCTCACTTTTGTGTTGCAGAGTGGTGCTATTTTTTCAATAGCCAGTGCAAATTCTGCACTTGTTAGATAACCAGGCTCAGTTCCAGAATGCTGCAGAAGATTGGCTTCAAACTGAGGAATGCACAGGTAGTATTCATAAAATAATGAAATCTCATTAATCATGCTTTAAAGTGCAAATTAAAACAAAAATTACTCTATTCATTTAAGGTGTTAAAATGCTTAAATTGCATTTAATCTCCACTTTGTTTCAATTCAAATTATCTTGGCTTTGGAATCCATGCTCTTTCAGTATGTTCTGAAATTCTTTGATAATGCCTGGGCTAATTATTAAATGAGGCTGAACAAAACAATCTGGGGTGTTCTGGTAGCTTAGCAGTTAAGAGAGGCTCTTCATAATCCTTTGCCCTGCCTGACCTTTGGAATCTGACAGTCCTATTTCTGATAATGCTTTGCTAATTTATTTATAAACACAATTTATTTTTCGTTCTAAAAATTAACACTTCCCCTGATCTTGTTAATTCTATTTTCCCATTTAAAAACAATGATGGATATGGTTGTTGTTTGAGATCTACACCTGATGTTAATCTGACAGTCTTGTCCAGACCTATGATCTAACTCATAGGAGTCCTGAACTACCTTTAATAGGACTTGATCGGACTTAATCTTGCACTAAATGTTGTACCCTTTATCCTTTATCTGTGCATGGTGGATGGCTTGATTGTAATCATGTATAGTCTTTTCTTTGACTGGATAGAATACAAACAAAGGCTTTCCACAGTACCTCAGTACAAGTGACAATAATAAACTAATCTAACGTAAACTCAGATTCTGCCATTGACTCTGACTCTCCAGTCAAATAAAACAGTGCTTTAAATGTGCACACTACCGTTTGCGAAGATCTTTATTGACAAGAAACTAAATGCTGCTTTAATTTAATGTTAGCAAAGATGCAACTGATTGTTAAGTGTTGGCCTTGGTTGAGGGTTCACTTTTAATTGAACGTGAAAGACTTGGGCTCCAGCCCCACTCAGGATATTTAAGTAATTCTTCCAAAAATTCAATTGCACAATGCTGTATTTTTCAGTGTAATGCAATTTAAAATAATGACAGGAAATGTCCACGTTTCATGTTACTTCAGTAATTCAACTGAGCGCAAATCACACTTACTCATTGATGTGATTTCTGCACCAGGAGCACTGGATAAAATTATTCACTTACACTTTCCTTTTTATTTGGAACACTAAAGGAGAACTTGGACCACGTTGTCCTGGTAACGTCTATCATTAGCTATTCATGGGACAACATGATAATCCTAGTGTGGTGCCAGAATATGATGCTTGCCGGACTTGCTTACCTTCATTCTCCAAGGCCTCCTTCCTCTCACCCCTTTCCCCACCCAAATTCTCTTCTGAACTCTGATCACCTTTTTCCAATGCCCTGGTTAGGGGAGTCAAGAACTAAAGTACATGAGTTTTAATTTAGTTCAGTTTAGTTTAAAGATACAGCACGGAAACAGGACCTTCGGCCCACCAAATCCATGCCAACCAGCAATGCCTGTACTCTAGCACTATCCTACACACCAGGGACAATTTACCAAAGCCAATTAATCTACAGACTTGTACGTCTTTAGAGTGTGGAAGGGAACTGGAACACCCGGAGAAAACCCATGTGGACATGGAGAGAATGTACAAACTCCATACAAATAGCACCTCTATTCAGGAACGTACTCGGGTCTCTGGCGCTGTAAGACTGCACCGTGCTGCCCTAAATACGTTAGAAGGGTTAAACAGATGAGAAGGAAAACATTAAATAGGGACCTAAGTGGCAACTTTTTCACAGAAGGTGTGGTATGTACATTGAACGAGAAGTGGTTGAGACAGGAACAATAGCAGCATTTACAATAAATGTGGATGTATACATATGATCATATTCATGGATAGGAAAGGTTTTGAGGGATATGGGGCAAACATTTGCAACTGGGAATAACTTGGTTGGCATGGACAAGTTGGGCCGATGGGCTTGTCTCTGTACTCTATGACCCTATGACTATCACTCTATTTGAAGTAGAGGAAAGGAACTAAGGAAACCGGTAGAGTAAAATGTGAAGCAAGCCCAACTACAGTGTTCACATAAGCTGCACATCATGTGCATCTGCTCACCTCATCCATGCACCCAGCACAAGAAACATAGGTATACTAAGTTGTTAATAATTGTCATAATTGTAGTAGGGCGTGCAATAAAGCCAGCAGATACTGAGCAATATATTATCAGGAACCCATAACATAATAGTGTAACAGTGTTTGCTGCAAAAGAGGATTGGAAGCAGAGGAAGGTGTGTCAAGAGAATTGTTAGAACCATTACAATCCAGGGTCTTCGTCTCTTGCTGGTTTCTTTTTTAATGATATTTCTAGATTGAGTTGTCGATCCACCTGTTTTTGAAAAATAACTTTTCTTGTTAGCAAGAGACAACCAGGAGGTAAATAGGCATTGTGCAGCACGGTGTTTCTGTGTAAACGATTGACTTGAGTAAAATGAGGAACTAAATGCCAGCCAATGAAGTGAGAATCAGAACATTGAGTCAGGGAGACAGAGGTATGTAACTGATCTCAGCAGAGAGACAGAAGAAGCATGAGCCCCTACACTGAGGGAGAGGGATTATGCAGACAGTACATGGATCACCATATAATGCAGCTCGGACATCATTAGAACGTAGACCATAGAGCAGCAGGACACAGGAACAGGCCCTTCTGCCCACAGTGTCCGCCCAACACATGCCACCAAGATAAACTAATCTTCTCTGCTTGCTCATGATCCATATCCCACTGCTCCCTGCATATCCATGTGGGATAACTGGAAGAGGAATTCCAATAGCAGATGCAAAGTGGAAATAATACATGGACTGGTACAATGTGTAACTGAAGCAAAATATATCCTAGACACAACTTTACTCCTCCTTAATCTCATCAAACCTTGTTGGGATTTCACAGTGGAAATGGAGTCAAACTGTACCTCAGTAACAGCCAATTCCATCCTTAAAATGAAAACCACTTACATGGGATTGCCATACTGTTTATTGCAAAGAAACAAGCAATTTGTCCAAAATTTTTGGGTCAGCACATATATTCTACCGAAGTCTCCTTTACACCTAAACCTTTTAATATTCCTTGTATTATTTTCTCCTACATTTGACAAATCCTATTTTACCTTTTATGTCTGCATTTATGTCTGGCATCTTTAATTCATTCAATTTGTCTCTGTCATCTTCATGGTAGTAGGTTCCATGATCTGAGTAAAAAATATTTTTCCTGAACATTATACTCTTTCAGGTAGTGACTATTTTATATTAATAGGCCCTATTTCTAATTTCCACTGTTAAGTGAAGACATTTTTTCAACATCTAGAATTTCAAGCTCTTTGATAATCACATTGAAAGAATTGTTATGGACAAATGACCATTCATCCCATCGAATCCACGGTGACAGTAACACAAAGTGAAACAATCTAGTCAGACACATTCCCTATTCTAAACCCAGTGAATTATTCTTTCTCCACTGCCTGTCTAAGAAGTCTTTGAAGCTACTGATTGATTCAGTTTCCATCCACTTTAAACGTAGTTTCTGCTAACATTTCCTTTGAAACAACATGGCAAAATCTGCAATCCAATCTCCTGCTTTCTTGAATTAAATGTTTTCATGGAATGGGGTAGTGTGGTGGTGGAGAGATGAGATTATATAATAAGGGAGAGCTTTATTTATATTAATCAAGTGTGGTAATAAAAGAGCAAGCCAGATGACTGAACAACATCAATTAATGATGAAGATTTTGGTTACAAGGATAATTTTAGTTTAGCTTTGAAATACAGCATGGAAACAGTCCCTTCGGCCCATTGAGTCAATGCCGACCATACTGTTCACAGTAGCTCTTTGATATCCCACTTTTATGATGGGCAATTTTGCGGAAGCCAATTAACCTACAAACCCTTACGTCTTTGAGATGTGGGAGGAAACCAGTGCACCCAGAGGAAATCCACACAGGGAGAATGTGCAAACTCCACATAGACAACACCTGAGAGATCAGGTCCAGGCTCAGTTCTTTGGCGCTGTGAGGCAGTAGTACTACCAGGTACACCACTGTGCTGCCCTAATTCTGTCAAGATGTAAACACATTTGGAATGTGCTGCATTATGTAAAGAAAACATTAAATGGTCTACTCTTCTACACACAATATGTACACCAGATTAACAGATGTGAGAAATACAATTCATTGAGTTTTTTGTACCCAGTGATTTTATGAATACTGTATGTTTTGTTACATTACCGGAGGCAGCCATAAATATGCAGGATTTAGACATGCCTATTTGTCCTTACCTTCTTAAACATTGGCTCAGAATTAGTTAGAATCAGATTCAGAATATATTCCATCACCAGTGTTTTTGAAATGTGCCTCTCATTGAAGCCTAGATATCCCATCATCATCGTCTCCATTTCATCTTCCTACAAACATTAGAAGAGAGAGAATCAATTGTCAATGTTGGGCAATGACTAAACACAAAACCAGAGGCAAAAGTAAAAGCAAGTTGGCAGATTTCTTGTTTTCCCATGTATTCTCCATGTTGTAACTACGTGGTAGATTCACAGAAATCTACAAGTAGGTCAGTTACCCCTTTGTGCTCATGCTGCCTAAAAAGGCCTATTCAGGTTCATCCTGTTTCCTAGATCTTGTTTCTTGAGTGGTCTCGTCAAGTGGTCATTCAGGTACCTTTTGAATTTGGTGAGGGTCACTGCCTCCACCAGCCTCTTGACCACCAATTCCCCCTTAGGTTCCTTTGAACTCTCCCTCAATTAACACATCTATATCTCCTGCTCAGTCTCTCTCTACTGAAGGAAATAGGTTGTGTCAATGCTGTTCATCATTTTGTAAACCAATTAAATCACCCCAACGTCTCCTTGGCTGAAGAGAAACAACCCCAGGCTAATCTGTTTCTCATTAGAGCTGGAATTCTACAGACCACGTAAATCTCCGATCTCTTTGCTACATCTTCATGGTCAAAGAAGCCTTTGTTCCTCTAAAGCTCCATGTATTTTGAGGTGACTGATGAGATGTGTGCAGGATGTGCAGAATGTCACAGGGTGGGGCAAGTAGTGTTTAATGGGGAGGGTGGGTCGATTACCTGGACCATGTATGCTTCTTCCAGTGTCTGTATTTGGCTTCCACACATGCTCACTGGAGACACTCAGTGCGTGCTACTTTCCTGGTCGTTTCTCCAGCTGATTGAGCAGTCTTGGGTCAGGGATTCCCATGTATTGATGAGGATCTTACACTTTTTCAAAGATGTTTTGGAGAAAATCATTGGTCTTTTCTCTGTCCTGGAAATATCTTGCTAGTGATGGTGCTTGGAGTCGTGGAATTGTTATAAGCTATTGGGCATGCAAAATGGGTAGCCCTAAAAGTTGGCTGAGCATGATTACAGCCTCAATGCTGGGGTTGTTAGCCTGGGTAAGGACATAGACAATTCATTTGCCTATCTCATCAGAATGTCTGGCCTTACGGAAGGGGGCTAATGAGATAAAGGAAGTGTTCCGGAGACTAGTGGTGGATCTTGTCGAGGTACCGAGTGTGGCAGGAGCAAGTTGGTGAAGGACCTTTGTCTCGTGGATGTTCATTGTGAAGCCTTCCTTCCTGTAAGCTGCAATGAAGGAATCAACAATGGTTTGGAGGCTAATCCTTTGGTGTGACCTCTTGCAATCATTGTCTTAGTGGGAGAGGGGACAGTGGCAGAGAAGGAGAGCTCATCTACACCCTCTCAAACAACCCTCCCAGTTGTATGGGCTTCAGAAGTGTGATTTAGCGTACTCATGCAAAGTTCCAGAAAATAAATTTGCATCAGTAAGTTTGCTTCAAATGTCCAATCGGTCTGGCAACTTTTTCCAATGTTGACTACAAATGTCACGCAAAAAACAGATGGCCTGTATTTGGAGAGATTCAATGGGGCACTATTGGAAAGGTGCCATCATTTATTTCCTCATTCCATATTGATTTGGATGGTGGTGTTGTGCACAGTACTTCTGGCTCATCCAACAGGTATCTGGTGACTCAGGTCCACATTTAACCCCTCTACATTGAACTGGCCTCAACTGCCTGTGTGGAGCACCACTCTGCTGTGGAAAAAAGTTCTCTCTGCGTTGTTTGGATGGTGCGTGGTTTCACCTGTTTGTCTGGTTCGGGTCCAATTTTGACCTACATTACTGCCTGTGTGGAGCTTGCATGTGGAGTCTCTCTGCGACTGCATGGGTTTCACCTGGTTGTCTGGTTTCCTTTCACATCCCAAAGACACACTGGTTGCAGGTTGATTAGGTACTGCAAATTATCCCTAGTGTAGGTTGGTGGTGGGAGAATCACAGTAAAGTCAGACTCTTACATTACAACATGTGAGATAGAAAATGTTAGATAGAAAGTACATGGAGGAATGATGGACTTGCTCTGAGAGCCTGCATAGTCTTAATGTGCTGAAAACCTCTGTCTGTACAAAAGGAAATGTGAATCATTAATTATCAGTTCTGATTAATAATCTGACTCTCACTCCTACTCAAGGATTAAAGGGGCTTTAAATAAAGGTGATTCCCAAAAATCTAAAACATTTCCAAAACTCAAATCACTCTGTGAGAAGAAAATGGCCCCAACAGGAATATAACAGGAAGATGCTAATGTTATATTGGCCGTGAGGAAGTTAATTCAAAGACAAATAATTCCTTGAGGAATGTTCGAGCAGGCATGGTTTGGAAAAGAAGTATATCCTGACCGCTGTAGTGCTTCAGTTTTGTATGCAAGGATGACACGAATGGCTGTCTTTCAGATCTCCTCCCAAAAAATTGAGGTCAAATGGACTACTGAATCCCTGCATCAGTGCCTATTCATAGGAGCCAGTTGGCCATGTTAATTAGTGCACAGCTTATTGATAGGCCCCTGGTTTCTAGTATTCTTCTTTATTAATCTAGAAAAATGATCTTTCTATTTATATGAAATGAAAGACCTGAAGTATGCTTGATCTTAGTACATAGAAGAACTGTTCTGAGCTTACAGGAATATTATGGGATTGTACAAATAGGTTACTTAAAGGTTACTTAAATCAAAATACGTTTCTTTTTAGAAAGGAGGGTTTTATGATTATATTAGTAAACTGAATTAGTATACCAGCATGCCATTCCACTAATAACTTGGATAAACTGCGCCCACCACCTCAGCACGGTGGTGCAGCGGTAGAGTTGCTGCCTTTCAGTGTCAGATTTCCAAGTTCGATCCTGACTAGCCGTGCTGTCTATACAGAGTTTGGACATACTCCCTGTGACCACGTGGACTTCCTCCGGGTGCTCTGGTTTCTTCCCTTGCAGAGACCCTTGAATTAATTCACTAAAGACGTACAGGTTTGTAGCTTAATTTGCTTGATTGTCCCTATAGTGTAGGATAGTGCTAATGTATGTTGATCGCTGCTGGGCGCGGACGCAGTGGGTAAACCCACTTGGTCACAGGTAGAATGTGCAAACTCCACACAGACTGCACCAGAGGTCAGGATTGGGTCTCTAGGCACTGTGAGGCAGCGTTTATACCTGCCGCTATAAACTCTAGTGATGAACATAGCAAGTGGGGATGTTTCATTGGAAGCTTATTGGGATCTATGCAGGTTTGTGGGATAGTTTGTTGCCTGTGAATAGTAGTGGAAGCGATTGCAGCCCCCATTAGAGAGGTTGAGGCGCTGGCAATCCGTGGAAAACAGAGAGCAGGCAAATAGGGGAATTGGAGAGGATGGGTAGGTGTAAATGATGGAAGACAAGTATACAGATGTATATTAGCAGTGTCCCAGATCAATTTCGCACAAAGATAGCATAATTATTTCGTGAGACTCAAGCAACTGCAGATTCTGGAATCTTATGCAAAACACAAAGTGCTGGAGTAACTCAGCAAATCAGGCAGAATCTGTGGAGAGAATGAACAGGTGACGTTTTAGGTTGGGATTATTTCAGGAAGGACCGATGTTGGTTAATCCTTATAACAATATGGTCTAATTTCCAAAAAGTGCATTACATGGGGAACAATAGCATTTGATGTTCTTCAAGCGTGATTTCTACAGCTCACAACAGAGAACGACTCTTGAATTTGAAGCCTAATGGAAAACTACTTGGAAATGGATTATAGAAACATAGAAACATAGAAAATAGGTGCAGGAGTAGGCCATTCGGCCCTTCAAGCCTGCACCACCATTCAATATGATCATGGCTGATCACCCAACTCAGTATCTTGTACCTGCCTTCTTTCCACACCCCCTGATCCCTTTAGCCACAAGGTCCACATCTAACTCCCTCTTAAATATAGCTAATGAACTGGCCTCAACTACCTTCTGTGGCAGAGAATTCCAGAGATTCACCACTCTCAGTGTGAAACATTTTTTCCTCATCTCGGTCCTAAAAGATTTCCCTCTTATCCTTAAACTGTGACCCCTTGTTCTGGACTTCCCCAACATCGGGAACAATCTTCCTGCATCTAGCCTGTCCAACCCCTTAAGAGTTTTGTAAGTTTCTATAAGATCCCCCCATCTTCTAAATTCTAGTGAGTACAAGCCGAGTCTATCCAGTCTTTCTTCATATGAAAGTCCTGACAACCCAGGAATCAGTCTGGTGAACCTTCTCTGTACTCCCTCTATGGCAAGAATGTCCTTCCTCAGATTAGGAGACCAAAACTGTACGCAATACTCCAGGTGTGGTCTCACCAAGACCCTGTACAACTGCAATAGAACCTCCCTGGTCCTGTACTCAAATCCTTTTGCTATGAATGCTAACATACCATTCGCTTTCTTCACTGCCTACTGCACCT
Source organism: Leucoraja erinaceus (assembly GCF_028641065.1). Lineage (NCBI taxonomy): Eukaryota > Metazoa > Chordata > Chondrichthyes > Rajiformes > Rajidae > Leucoraja > Leucoraja erinaceus. The sequence continues at coordinate 25,845,157 of NC_073391.1, read as the reverse complement.
GCATGCCTACTTTCAATGACTGGTGTACCATGACACCCAGGTCTCGCTGTATCTCCCCCTTTCCTAATCGGCCACCATTCAGATAATAGTCTACTTTCCTGTTTTTGCCACCAAAGTGGATAACCTCACATTTATCCACATTATACTGCATCTGCCATGCATTTGCCCACTCACCCAGCCTATCCAAGTCACCTTGCAGCCTCCTAGCATTCTCCTCACAGCTAACACTGCCCCCCAGCTTCGTGTCATCCGCAAACTTGGAGATGATGCATTCAATTCCCTCATCCAGATCATTAATATATATTGTAAATAGCTGGGGTCCCAGCACTGAGCCTTGCGGTACCCCACTAGTCACTGCCTGCCATTCGGAAAAGGACCCGTTTACTCCTACTCTTTGCTTCCTGTCTGCCAGCCAGTTCTCTATCCACATCAATACTGTACCCCCAATACCGTGTGCTTTAAGTTTGCATACTAATCTCTTATGTGGGACCTTGCCGAAAGCCTTCTGAAAGTCCAGATATAACACATCCACTGGTTCTCCCTTATCCACTCTACTAGTTACATCCTCGAAAATTTTTATAAGATTCGTCAGACATGATTTACCTTTCATAAATCCATGCTGACTTTGTCGAATTATTTCACCACTTTCCAAATGTGCTGCTATCCCATCTTTAATAACTGATTCTAGCAGTTTCCCCACTACCGATGTTAGACTAACTGGTCTGTAATTCCCCATTTTCTCTCTCCCTCCCTTTTTAAAAAGTGGGGTTACATTAGCTACCCTCCAATCCTCAGGAACTACTCCAGAATCTAAAGAGTTTTGAAAAATTATGTGTTTCTCTCTGAAAAAAAGTCTATTTTCAATTTAGTGGCCCTGAAATAAACAGACTGTAAGCCACTGGGCAGCACGGTGATGGAGCGAGGGAGTTACTGCCCTACAGCACCAGGCACCCGGATTCCATCCTGACTATGGGTGTTGTCTGTACGGTGTTTGTACATTCTCCCCGTGACAGCGTGGGTTTTCCCCAGTTGCTTCCACAGTCCAAAGACATACCGGTTTATAGGTTAATTAGCTTCAGTAAAAATTGTAAATTGTCCCTAGTGTAGAGGATAGTGCTAATGTATGGAGATTGCTGGTCGGTGCGGACTCGGAGGGCCTGTTTCTGCATTGTATCTCTAAACTCTAAGCTCTAAAACTCTGAGCACTGTGGTAATTTGCTCATCTACTTGAACAATGACAATGACTATACTGGGAGACATATAAAAATATAAACAAGGCACTGTGTTTTGCTTCCAACCCAAAAAATTCACAAGCTAGTCAGAGCACATTACTCACTCCACGCACAGACTGAGGCTGACCTTGTGAAATCTGGTGAGGTCAGGCTCGTGTGACGTTAATTAGTGAACATAAAGTTTGTCATAGTTCATCCAGTCTTTTCAGTGTCAAGGTTCAAAATTAGTCCCAGTCAAAATTAAACACCACAAAATTCAGCTGCACACCACCCTTGGTTTGGATGGGTGTATTGTATGTGTGCATTTGCACAATGGAAGTATTAAGAGCAGTCAATCAGTGTGTAGAGTTGAAGTGATGCTGGTGTTAGAGACCGTAGCTGCTGCCATATGTTTATGGATATACAAGGAACCACAGATGCTGGTAGACCCAAAAGACACAAAATGCTAGAGTAACTCAGCGGGTTGGGCAGCATCTCTGGGGAACGTGGAGAGGTGACATTTTTGGTTGAATTCCTTCTTCAAATTGAAGAAGGGTCCTAACCCGAAATGTCGCCTATCCACATTCTCCAGAGATGCTGCCTGTCATGCTGAGTTACCCCAGCACTTTGCACCAATATGTTTATGATTGGAGTCACAAGTGTTGAACTGCAGTTCATTATTTTCATGCCAGAGCAGATGGGATTCCTTGGTGGTGCAGATGGTGAAGCCTTGGGTTTGGATAGTTCTGTACTCTTTCATGAGGCTTTACACACTCCACATGCTTCCAGGCGATTTCCATGCCAGAACGACAAGTACAACTCGCAGGTACCATTTCAGGATGTGGGTTTGAAGGAGTATGAAGTGAGTGAGGGTGGAACCATGAATGTTAGGTTCCAGTCTTACATGGTAGAGATGTTAGTAGTTGAGTTTCAGAGGTGTATTCCATGAAGGACTCAGGCATTGGTGGAACATGACGTTTGACTGCATTCATAAGGCTTCAGCACAAATGTGAGGTTATTGTAGACAGAAGAGACTACAGTTGTTGCAATTTTCAGTGAAACCAAACATTCTGATGAATAAACTGAATGGGTCATCAGTGGAGGGAGTTGGATGTATGCCGTTTCAGGTCAGGACCCTTCTTCAGGCTCAAGGAAAAGGTCCTGACCTGAAGCATCATCTGTCCATTTGCCTGCACAGATGTTACGATGGTGTGACTGAAATGTTTTGTGGTACTCCGTGTAGGTCTATGGAATCCAGGAAATTACCTCCAAGGCCTTTCTTCCCACTGCTGTTTCAGCAGGTGATCTGTATAGCCTTTGACCATCTTTAAGTAGAGTGCATCTCTTCTCCAACTAATCAACCTAGTCCTGCAAAGTTACCTTGAAAAATAAGGAAATGTATTTGTCCATTTTCTGTAATTTATCAAGCTGCAGAGACCCTTGGGTTAATTCACTCAGATGCTAAATGCATTTCGTTGTCTCTGTACTGTACACTGACAATGACAATTAAAATTGAATCTGAATCTGAATCTGAATACAACCGTGAAGGGTCTCGTCCAGAAACGTCACCCATCCCTTCTCTCCAGAGATGATGCCTGTCCCACTGAGTTACTCCAGCTTTATGTGTCTATCTTCTGCTTTAAGTCTGAAGTAAGGTCCCAACCCAAAATATCACCCATCCATATCCTCCACATATGCTGCCTGACCTGCTGAGTTATTCCAGCACTTGTGTTTTTTTTGTGCTTTAAGAATATGTACCAGTTGATCTGAAATTGTCTCGACCTTCACAAAATTGGGTGCTGTACGGATTGCAATGGGAATCACCAGCACCAGCTGGTGGCTGAAATCAGAATATTAAGCACAAACTTCCCGCGCAGTCTACATCTCGACCAGATGTGTGTGGAGCAATCACGTTTTCAACATTATCCAATTTTATCCACAAATAGCTCACTGAGTAATCATCTAAACTTATTTTCTGGTTTACACATAATGAACCTGGTGAAAATGTTCATAATATTCACCCCATGCAGTAAACTCTCTGTGTAATTGACAGGTTAAAAAGATCAGGGGAATGTAAAAAATTGTGGCTTCGAGGTATAACATGTGTTATTGATGAGTCTGTTTGAAGTGTGAGTTTAAATTTCAGCTGAAGTAATGAAGTAACCTATTTTAATTAATTTTCTGGCAACCCTCTTCGTTTCTACTCTTGTGCAAGTTATACCAGAAGTTAATCAGGAAGAAACACAAAATGGCAGCAAATGTGAAGACTGTTAAAAGCTGTATTTTTAATAATCTCTGCCAATGATAGTATATCACACATAATCATCACATTGAAAATTACTAACCATACCCAGAATATCAAGATGCTTTGAATTTAAGTTCATAGCGTTTTGTCATTACAATTTACTCAAAATCTCCAATCCAAAAGATACTTTTTGGCAACTAAGACCTTCTGGACCAGTTCAAATGCACATTTTATCCTACAGATTTGATTGCATCCATTAGGTGGAGGGTAGTGAATTACATGGACCTGTTTAATTAGTCCTAGGCTGCATGTTGATTCCTGCTGGGGTCTTATTAAAATAACTCAGGCATGCTTGGGGTGGGAGGTGGGATCAGATTCTTCTATTGCAACTCCTGATGTTAGCAATAGCTCCAATATAGCAAACCACACTTCAGGGCACAATTGTCAATTCCTGTGAGCTGTAGCTCATAATATAACAGCTGCTGCTGGCTGTGCTTTGTACTCTGTACTTCATGGTATCAAACTTGACATTGGCATCTTGTTACAGCAAATAGCTGCATCAATTAGGAACACTCTTGTTTCCGTGATAGAAATAGAGTTCAAGTCACAGAAGTACAGTGTAAAAATCGAAGCTGCCACTACAGTGCAGTACTGAGGAAAAGATGCATGGTCAAAGGTGTTGTCTTTCAGATAATCCCTTCACTAAGGTGGATGTAAGTGATCCCATAGCATAATTCAAAGAACAGGGGTTATCAGCAGGGATCTTGACTACTATAACCCTCCCAATCAATGGCATGAAAATAGATATTATTACATGGCCTGCTGCATGCAATGCTGCTTCAACAGTGACTACATTACCAAACTATTTGATTGCCTGTAGAACACTTTGAAACAACTTCACTTCATGTGGGGTACCTCATATATGATATCCTTTTTGATTTTTAAGAGAAAGTTATAGTTGCACCTATGGGCCACCCCCTATTTGCCAAAATGTTTTCACGTCCTGTCCTACGTTAGACCCCTCCCCAATTCGCAAATGTTTCTAGATGAGACCACCCTACAAAAAAAATAACTAGTTGTATTTTCCAACAGTGATACCTGCAACATCAACACTTTCATGCCACATGGTGGTGTGTTCATTTACTTAATCGTTATAATTGTTACTATATAATCATAGTAACAAAACAAATGTTGTTTTATAACTAAGATAGACACAAAGTGCTGCGGTAACTCAGCAGTTCTGGCAGCATCTCCTCCATTAAAGAATGGGTGATATTTTGGGTTGGAACCGTCTGAATTAGGGTCCCGAAGCGAAACGTCACCCATCATTTTTCTCCAGAGATGCTGCCAGACCCACTAAGTTACTCCAACACTATGTGTCTATCTTCAATATCTACTAGCATCTGCAGTCCCTTTCTACATGGTTATATAACTATTTGGCTCCTGAACATCAATTAAAAATAGACATGTTCAATCCTTTTACAGAAATATTGTGAAGCATGTTCGTGTTAGTGACTTTTGAGAATTGGACTCTGAAAATTGAATAAGTTGAGACATAACAGCAGCTAAAGCATGGGTGCAGAGTTTGATTGTGCCCTGTAGAAGAGACCAAAGTGCATTAGAGGGTGATGTAACTGCCACAGTTGTGTAGCAGGCAATGTGTGCAAGCTTTGATTTGGAATGGCAGTAGGGCAGGTGGATGTGGTGGGGTCATGAGCACCTTGTTAGGGCCTGAGCACATCTTGATAGAGCTTGTTTGGTAGGTGAGGGATGGAGCTGCAATGGGATTTGAAGAGCTAAGTGATCTTATGCATTGTGACACCACATCTAGGCCATTGGGACTGTGCTCCAGGTATTGAAGTTAGCAGCTATCTTCTCCCACTGTTCTCTGAGGTCAGCCTATAGGACTTCCTGACTCGTTGTGGGCTCCTCTTCCCCTCCTCTTCCAAGATCACCATCATTCTGCTTTGACTTCCAAGGGAAAGACTTCCACCAGTAGATGTAATCGGAAATCACATATCCTTCAGCCATTCACAAGATTAGGCCCCATATGAATTGAGGTTGCTGGGAGAACAAATTACATTCTTACAAATTGTGGGAGGCTTTGACAGAATAGACACAGAGAGCGTGTTTTCACTTGTGAAACAAAACAAAAGTAAAGGCATTACATGTAGGGCGGTGGCCATGAAATCAAACAACTTAAAAAGTACTCCTCTACCTGGAGAGAGTGTTTCAATTGTTCTTTTATTGTCATATGTATCGAAGGATCAGTGAATACATTTTTTGCATATATAGATTAGTAAGTCATAAAGTCTGCTGAAGGATGAAAAGTATTCAAGTGGATCTAAAACCCCAGCATGAATGTGTTGGGTTGAACTATTTGTTGTATATTCAATATAAATTTAAATATAAGTATTTCCACTTCAGGTGACTTTGCTTCTTTAATATTCTCAACATCTAATTTTCCAGTTCCCCATAGCCTATATTTAACTTTGTGGTGGAGGTTGTTACCTGTGCATTAAACTGGCAACCTTTCATGATTGAAATTATACCTAAAAAAAGCAAGGGAGAAAGTTCTCTGCTTGAGAAGTGATTTGGAAATCATTCTGCCTGAATATGCAGTGATGGGATCGGCAGACTTAATCGGGATCAATCTTGGGAAATTCTCCCAGATCTGGCTGAGCTGGTAAATGCAAAATTTAGAACTCATCTATATCCTGGTTTTGTTTTAAACCCCAGAGAAATTAATCTATTACTAAGCAAACAGCTTCTATCCAGCTGATAGCTTTTAATGAGAGCTTTGGCTTGTTGATCTCTAATGAAGATGATGTAGCTGCTTAATAGGCTAACTTATCAGTAATATATCTCCTGACTCCAGAACTACCATAAATAACACACTGCTGAATATACGTTCTGTTGTCTGTCTTTAGATATGCAGAATTTTAGAGAATTGAACATTAAAATTGATAGCTTACCTGCAGAGAGTAAACAACAGACCCAAACATCTGGAAATCTGCAGCAAGCTTCCAGGAGACACAGTTCACCAGCTCGGCCATCAAAACAATGTAACGTAACACCGCAGCATCTAACTTCCCACACAAAATGTGGCCAAATACAGCAATCAGCTGTGAACACAACAGAAATTGGCGAGAGTAATATATTGAGAATACTGAAGGACAGTGGGGAAAAGACACGTCAAACATGATATGGGAACATTGAATTGAACTGTGGGCTTTCAACAAAGTTGCCTTTCAATAGGGAACTTTGCAGTTATTTTCAAGCATAATGTAAAAGTCTTCTCCACATCACTCAATGTGTCCTGGTCCAATGGCTTATGGAAAACAGGAAGTGTGAAAAGTCATTTAATAATTACTAAAGAATTGTAACATGTAATGAATAATGTATTGGCCTAATAAGGCAGTGAGTGTACGATATTGCCTTTACATTTAATGCTGCAGCAAATAGCCACGTCCTGAGGTCAATGAGAGGCTAATTTCTATTAGAAACTTTCTGGTCAGTTGGAGGATATTGGTTCTCCGTAGATTGATCACTGTTTGCAAGTCCCTGGTCTCCATCCTGCCCCACACCCACACAAAGACATGTTAAAAAAATGCAGGAAATTAAAAGCTTTCATTCTTTTTAAATATATATTTCAGATTGCTTTGTATATGTAACAGATGTGTTGACCACAGTATGATGGATACCTGCTAGATGAGAAAAATATTATAGATGTACAGGGAGATATGCTGGAACTTGTCCAGTTGAGAATTGAACATTAAAATATCCATTGGCAAAATGGGACTATTTTGGCCAGCCCATTTTAAGTATCAAATATTTGTATGCCCCTATCACCAGCTGAAAGGAGCCAAAAACATGTGCCTGTGATATGTATTTTTACATCAACTTCACAAGCAAATTGACTGATGATAGTTTATCAGTTGATGGATCCTTTTATATGCTTCCAAAAACAGAGTGGTTACAGGAACAATTTGATGGATGCTAATCTTAAACTACTTCAAAGAATTTTATCTTTGCCCATTTGAAAGGTAAGTATTTATAACAAGCATCATTTTGGAGACTTACCCTGTTCAATGATGCATATTTCTCCACGGCAGTCAGAAAATCATACAGTGCCAAGTTGCTGATGCTTTCCGTAATGTAGTATTCAGTGAAGAGTGCAGTGAGAACATCCTGTAACAATGAAACTTAAGAGCTATGAACCATGCAAAGAAAATACTCATTAATAAAAAGAAATGGTACATAGTAATTCAAAACTACGTAGAATGTCTAACCCATATTTATGTGGGAGTTTTTAATAAACCCAGATTTGTTTGCATTTCCCAGTAAAATATTTCCCAATATCATTCTAAGTAACCCTGGGATTTCTGTGAATGCACTTACAAAAGGTCCTTAAGTTGCAGTGAGTGGTCTGATTGTGCACTGACACTAGACTTCTCATGGAGTTGACTGAGGGAGATTGAGTGGGAATGGGATTAATTTGTTCAATCCATGGTGATGACTCGCCAGAACCAAGGTCACGTAGCTCAGTCGTTGAACTGTGTAAACAGACAGCACTTGCATTTGTGCACCTTTCGAGGCCGAGCTTCAACCCATCATTCAACGAAGCATGCACAAGCACCTTACACTCATTATTGTTAAGACAGAGTCCTCTACCAATCTGTTCCTGCTGCACCACATCACCACATATGATAATTTCCCATATCCTGGGAACTACCTCTCAACGAAGGCACACATTGATGTTGGAATTCACCATTGCCCTCAATGCACCCACACAACCCTTGTAGGTCCATTGAAGAAAAGGATCAACATCTCAGATCTGGCACAAAAGTCATGATCCACCAGGCAGCAGTGATCCCTGCCCTATATATGCTGTATCTCTGAGACCTGGACTACCTACATGGGTGTCTCAAAATGCTGAGTATTTGAGTATCTGAGTACAGTCACCTTACGCTGAGCTCTGTCACAGAAAGTGATCACCAAGTCATGTAAGCAAAAAGATTCAAAGTGTCCTTGAAATATGAAACTTTCTCTTCCACTCCTCAGAATATGCAGCCCAACATCACTCATATTGGAGAAGATGCACTTAAATTTTGGTCTTTAGACTTTAGAGCTACACATGGAAACAAGCCCTTCAGCCCACCGGGTACGTGCCGAACAGTCATCATCCCATACACTAACACTATCCAACATACTAGGGACAATTTTACAATTTACCAAAGCCAATTACCCTGCAAACCTGGGATGGTACTGAGAGCCTTGAGACTCTGCATTGGAACCACAGCGTGTAAACAGGATAAAGAGCACGGCACCTCACATCCCGAGCAACTCTGGAATTTTTGTGGATGCCCTTAAATTGTGGTTAGTGGTCTGCTATGCTCTAACACTAGACTCTCCATGGAGTGAACTGGGGGTGTCCATGTGGGAGCAAAACTAATCTTCAGAACTAATGGGAAACAGTTCATTCTCCAGTGACCGTACAACAGTACCAGGGTCACCTGAACTTCAGTGGTCTCGTTGCCTGCCCATCCTGTTTGGCACCTCCTGCTTCATCTGTGGAAGTGATTGCGGTTTCTGCATTGGCCTCATCAGCCGCATCAGCCACCTCTGTATCCAGCAGAATGGGAGCAACCTCAATCCTTAATATAACAGAATGGTCACCTCAATCCCAACCTACTAACAAAGTAAAAATGAAAAATTCCCCACTATTAATATGGGGTGTAAGTCAGAACCCTGATTAACAACCCACCCAAGGTTGGAGCTAAGCATCACAGTGGCACAGCTGGTAAAGTTGCTGCCTCGCAGCGCCAGAGACCTGGGTTCGATCCTGACCCCGAAACTGTGTAGAATTTGCATGTTCTTCCTGTGACCTTGTGGGTTTCGTTCGGGTGCTCCAGTTTCCTCCCACATCCCAAACAAGTGTGGGTTTGTAGTTTAATTGGCCTCTGTAAATTGCCTCCCTGTGCATGTTATTGGGATGCAATATTGTATGGTTTGGGAACAGTTCCAACTAAGGCTGCAAGGAATTGAAGAACACCGTACAAACCAACCTTCCTTCCATTGACTCCTGCATTTCACGCTCTCAGCAAGGCCGCCACCATAATCAAGGATGAGTCACACCCTGGACGCTCCCTCTTCTCCCCTCTCACATCGGGCAAGAGGTACAGAAGTGTGAAAGCGCACACCTCCAGATTCAGGGACAATATATTCCCAGCTATTATCAGCCAACTGAACCATCTGATCAATAACTAGAGAGCAGTTCTGAGCTACCATATACCTCATTGGAGACCCTCAGACTATATTTAATTGGACTTTACTGAACTTTATCTTACAATAAACCTTATTCCCTTCACCTTATACACTGTGGACGGCTCGATTGTAATCATGTATAATTTTTCCACTGACTGGAGAGCACGTAATAAAATTCTTGTCACTGTACCTCGGTACATGTGACAATAAACTAAACAAAAATAAATAAGGAATGGATGGGAAAGTGGGATAAAATAGTTGTGTGAAAAGGAGACCGATGGTTGACATGAGGGAAAGAGAGAGGTTTCCTACCAAAGATGTGCCTTGCATTGTGCCTCTGTTAATCACCCTGTAAATTCCTTGATTAGTTAATTTTAATAAATTAAATCTTTAGTTCATATTATGTTCCCATTGGTTGCAGTGATTTTTAACTTTCATTAAAGAGATTCCTGGGGATTCGGGGAACATGAATACTACATTTCTGTGGAAATGGATTGACTTCTCAGTTGATTTACACTGCTAGCATGTCCCTAACCAGTAGGAATATGAAACTGGAATATCCATTTCGTGCTATTATTTTGGCTTATACCTTCTATATTAAATGTTGCATAGTTCTATTTTAACATAGGTATTGCCAGGTAATTGAAAACAAATAAACATCAATGCTGAAGGTAGTTAACAAAGTAATTTGATATAAATGCTTTCAACATCTGTCTGATACTATCTCAAACAATAATTTCCAGCCTGCACATTAACACCTGATTATCGTTTCAACCTGGAGAAAAAGTTATACCATTATCAAATATGATAATCTTGATAAATTATAACAATCTGCGTTTCACATTCCCTCCCTGTTATTTTTGGTTTCTGATGTTGTGATCTGAACAGTGGAGAGCACATTAATCCTTTTTGTTGGAAACTAGCAACACACATCCGATCAGATTGAAGAGATTTAATTAGAGTTAAATCTCTTTAACAATTCATGAATTTCTCCTCCCCTTGTTTAAAAAAAAGCACATAACCAATTAAGCAACAGTGTGATCCTTGCAATGAACAGTGAAAGACACAAGAAAACAAATAACTGTTTGTGTAGATTACAGGCGGTTGTTTACTGACAAGGAAATAAAGAGCTTAGATGCCCCATCAGCTTAGCAAGATGAGACAACGGGATTGCTTACAACAAACTTCAGAGTTTATTTCGCTGATTACCAACTACAACTAATTAAACAGAACCTAACCTTTTCTTCTTATGCAAAGTAGGAAGACTGTTATATCTCAGGTCCAGAGTAGGGGATTTTTGTCCTTGCTCTGATTCAATAAAAGGGATGCTATTTTCCACTTCATCTTGGCCATCAGGAAAGGAGGACATGGATTAATTACTCTAAACAAACAAGAAAGTTAGTCTGAAGTTGGCTGATGACTGATCTGCTCCTAATTATAAGGGGAATGGCCAGACAAAATGAAAATAAAGCGGAGAAAAATTGCTTTAAGTGTACAGGTTCTGCATGTTCATAAGTGTAAAACAATATGAATACCAATTGACTAATAATTTACCAATGTGATTTATTAATCAATTGGTATTCATATACCAATGTGATTTATTAATATACCACACTCCACTGCCTCCTCTGTTCTATTGCAATGTCTCACATGTAAAGGTGGGACCTATAACCTCTGCACCCTTCAACCTGTTGTGAAGCTTTTTCAATGTAAATCAAAGGAATATGTGAAATATTACATTTAGGAAGTAGAACCTGGGAAAATAAATACCATTGAAATTAGACATGTAAAGGGTGGTTGCTCGTTGATATAATCATAAAAAGAAAAGTGAGAAAAGTTGGTTAAGTATCGAGAGGTAGTGAGTGAAATAATATTGCTCTTTAATCTTAAAATTGATCCAGAAATAGACCTTGAGTGAAAAAAACAGCAATGGTTTGATTGAAAGAGTGCATTTTAATTGGGGGGGGAGGGGAGGAGTGGAGGGCATGCAGTTTAGAGAGGAGAGGGAGGCAGTCAAGGTAAAGGAGAACATTCCAGAACCAGGGCAGAGGTGGCTGCTAAAGGTTAATCAAAGGGAACAAGGATTTTACAAGAGACAAGGGTAAAATAAATATATTTTGAGTGGTGCTAATGGGTTACAATTGAAAATATTAAAAATGACAATTTATAAAGCAGGCCAATCAATCCAAAGAATCTGCATTGAAGTTGAGCCTTCACTGGACGGTGACATCAGACAAATACAATAAAAAGGACTTGACTGAACAGACACCATCTTTAATATATACAATATGGAAATTATATCAAGGGAATGAAAGATGTACGGCTTAGATTCATGAGGAAGTTACCAGTGATGACAGGCGAGAGGTATAAATGAACCTTCACATTTCGAAGTGTCTGGCTTCCCAATATTTAATTTGCACTCGGGAGAAATTGGCCAAACATCATTGCAGAAGGCAATATGACAAATAAAGAAACAAAAATAATTTGAATGTTCTGCTATAAAATTGCTTAACGCAATGCCGAGTCCACAAGGCTGTAAACGTGATTCACTGAAATTAAATGTTGTACCTTGTGCTTACATTAAACTTCATAGGAAGTTGGAGATAGAGAGGTGAAGAGGGTCAATGTGACAGATGATTGCAGTGATAAAACCACATGTAAGTAGCTTTAATATTAGCTTTGCAATGTTTGAAGCTGAACCTTGCCATAAAACAAATCAAAAACAATCTAATCCTGGATTCAAACACAAATGTTATCACACCAGGATTCCCATTTTGACAGTGCAACGGATAGGCTGAATAAATCTGAACTCGCGGAATCCTACTGATGTCTATTCTTCATATCATAGGTAGCATTTAATAGATTGAGAGAGGCAAATTATTTAACGTAACAAATACACAATAACCTATTTTTAGAATTCATTTCTGAAGGGTGAGATTCATATATTTTTCATTCAAAATGAAACATGACATTGTAAAACGATTTAATTTTTTTTGCACCACACAGACATTGCTGACTGCCTTATCATCAAGCTTACTAAAAACTGGATTTTTTTTTCCGCAAGGGAGAAGGTGAAGACTTTTCTAAAACAAGTGTGGTGCAGACAGTGCTCTTGATTATGCACAGGCATGAAGAATACAATACGCTGCAGGAAGTGTATTATTGATTTTGAGTAGAAATAATTGAAATTGCATTAAATGTGTTGGGATCATATCATGCAAAATTCTTTATTTTTCAATTTTTTGTAAAGTACAAGATACAAGATACATTTAATTGTCATTTGGACCCCTTGAGGTCCAAACGAAATGCCGTTTCTGCAGCCATACATTACAGACACATAGACCCAAGACACAACATAATTTACATAAACATCCATCACATTGCTGTGATGGAAGGCCAAATAAACTTATCTCTCCACTGCACTCTCCCCCCCCCCCCCCCGATGTCAGAGTCAAAGTCAAAGCCCCCGGCTGGCGATGGCGATTGTCCCGTGGCCATTAAAGCCACGCCGGGTGGTGCGAGGTCGCACACCGGGTTCTTGATGTTAGAGCCCCCGGCGTGCGCTCGCAGAGTCCCGCGGCCATTCCAAGCCGCGCGGGGCGGTGATGTAGGCCCCGCTCCAGGAGCTCTTCGACCCCGCAACTCGGGCGGGAGAAGTCGCCGTTGCGAGAGCCCTGAAAAGCGGTCTCCCTCCAGGGACCCGCGGGCTCCCGGTGCCGCCGTCCACAGACCTGCCGTTGAAGCCTCCGACTCTCCGGTCGGGCCGCAGCAGCAGCAGCAGCAGCGCTCCTCCACCGCTCCACCACGCTCCGGACTCGGCCAGCCCCGCGACGGCGACGGTGAGTCGTCGGCACCAGAGTCCCCGGTCTCTTCCTGTTGGAGGCCGCTCCTCGTTGCAGCCCCAACGATAACGGAAACCCGACGAGAAAAGGTCGGGTCTCCCGTGCAGGGAGAGATTTAAAAAGTTTCCCCCCACCCCCCCCCCCCCACACACACACCCAACAAAAAATAACAAAAACTACATAAAAACATAGACAGAAAATAATAAAACGCGGACAGACTGCAGAGGCCGCTGCTGACCTCTGCCCAAGTGCAATTCATTGTTTAATTAGTAAGGTTATTTTGCAGAAATAACTTCACAGGCCAGCACAGTAGCACTGCTGGTGGAGCTGCTGCCTCAATGCACCAGAAACCCGGGGGTGATCCTGATCTTGGCTGTTGAACGTGTGGCGTTTGCCTGTTCTCCCTGTGACCGCATGGATTTCCTCCAGGTGCTCTGGTTTCCTCCCATATCCCAATGACATGTGGGTTCGCAGGTTAATTGGTCCCTGGAAATTTCCCTTAGTGTGTATGGAATGGATGAGAAAGTGGGATAACACAGAACTACGGTGAATGAGAGATCAACGTTAGACGTGGACATAGTGGGCCGAAGAGCCGGTTTCCACGCTGTATCTCAAAACTAAACTCAGAAACAAACCAAGTATTTCCTATTAGCAAAAATGAACATTTTTTTAAAATTTATAAAAGTTATTAATTTATTATTAAAACCAAACATATAATTGTCTAATCTTGAAGAGCAAATGTTTCTCCCTTGCAAAAAACACATCTACTTAATCTTCAGCACATTTAACAAATCATTCTCTACAAGAAGGAAGTATGGTGTGCAAAATAAAAAAAGTGTTGCAGGAACTCAGCAGGTCAGGCAACAAATGTGGAGAGAATGGACAAATGGCGTTTCAGGGGAGACCCTTCTTCAGACTGATAGCGGCTGAGGGGAGAAAACTGAAAAGAAGAGGTGGAGGCAGAACAATTCGTGGCAAGTGATGGGAGAATACAGGTGATGGCGGGTTTTGATTAGCAAATTGTGGAGTAATTGGAGTCATGTTAAGCCATGTTGGATTCTTGACTTCCCGAACAACAGACCACAATCAGTAAGTATAGGTGACAAATAGGTGTGTTCTCTGCCCCCTACTATACTCCGTATACACTCAGGACTGTGCAGCTAAATACCAATCCAATTCAATTTATAAGTTTGCAGACGACACCACTGTAGTGGGCCAGATATCAAATAATGATGAGATGGAATACAGGAAGGAGATTGAGAACCTCATAACTTGGTGCCAAGACACCAACCTCTCCCTCAATGTCAGCAAGACAAAGGAGATTGTAACTGACTTCAGGAAGAGAAGCAATACACACAACCATATACATACATTGATGGCGCTGAAGTAGAGATGGTTGAAAGCAATATGGTTTCGGAACAGCTCCATATAAGACTGCAAGAAATTGCAGAGAGTTGTGGACGTAGCCAGGACCATCAAGTAAACCAACCTCGCTTCCATTGACTTCATCTATACTTCACGTTGCCTCAGCAAGGCCACAACTAGTCTCACCCTGCTCACTCCCTCTTCTCCCTCTTCTATTATGCAAGAGGTACAGAAGTTTGAAAATGCATACCTTCAGATTCAGAGATGTTTTCAAACCAGCTGTTATCGGGCAATTGAATCGTCTTCTCCTCAGCCGGACTGCAGTTCTGACCTCCCATCTACCTCATTGGAGACTCTTGGATTATCTTTAATTGGACTTTATTGGATTTTATCTTGCACTAAATTATAGGGTATTTTCCTGTATCTGTGCACTGTGCATGGCTTGAATGTAATCATGTATAGTCTTTTCATTAACTGTATAGCGCGCAGCAAAAAGCTTTTTGCTGTACCTTGGTACAATAATAAATGTAACTAAATAATAAACTAAAGTAAAAACAGGAACGCTGCTCAGCAATGTTCATTTCAGTGTCCGTGACTCCATTCAATTTAAGCAAAGTTTTCAGTTAAGTTTTTTTAATGCTAAACTGCCTTCAATTTATTCAGTCGCTCCCCTGAGCATTCTTCAATAACTTTATCAAAATCTGCATCTTAAGGAAGTCATGGGTTATGGGGAAAAGGCAGGAGAATGTGGTTGAGAGGGAGAGATAGATGAGCCATGATTGAATGATGGAGTAGACTCGATGGGCTGAATGGCCTATGACATGAATTTATGAGTTCAGGTAGACTGCAACTTTAGAATAACTTCACAATCAAGCCCTATATTTTCACCCTCCAATGTGATTATAGCTAACACTTTGGGTATGCTTTCTATCTGTGGGCAATATTAGGATATGCATGCCTAAACAATTGGAACACAAATGTAGTTTCTCATGAATATCTATTTTCCCGCGGATCAGGTACCTGAACAGGAAGAGTTGGCTCACTGATCAGTTTGGCTTCATCTTTCCATACGAGATTGGCTGTGAAGTGTTCAATAATGGACAGACAGCGATTCTGTAATAAGGAATAATGAAAACGATGAAAATCACAGGTACTATCATTCAGAAGGAGAATAATATATCTGCACATCTTGATTGAGAAAAGAAAATGAATGGAGCATTTTTGCAGGTGATCTTAGAAATAGGAGAATACAGGCAGGAGAAACTGCACTATCACCCAATGGTTCTGGCTCAAGATCCAAAAGAGATGTTGGGGTTTGGGTTATTTTTATCGTGCCTCTGAGAAAGCTATGGTACTGAGTGAGCTCAATACTTCACCTCACCAAAGGCAGAATCTGGGGGACTCTCCACTGATGCAGCAGGCTACTATGGTCAGATCTGTATTGGGACCAGTTTGCAGGCACGTCAGTCCTGATCCTGAAGTGATTTTGGACAGACTGCTTACTTTTGGAAGCCTCAAAAGAGTACCTTTGCTATTCTTGGACCTCTTCCAAAAAACTAAGTTCACTTGCACATTTTGTGGGAGACTTCTTAATACTTGGTGGACATGGATCGAGTCTGTAAACACCACAAGAGCATTTTAATCAGAGTCCTACAATTGGAGTGAACTCGTGCATCCAGAGAGTCAAAGACTCATACAGCACCGTAGCAGCAAGCAACTGTAGATGCTGGTTTATCAAAGCAAAACCTAAAATGCCAGAGTAACTCAGCAGATCAGGCAGCATCTCTGGAGAAAATAGACAGATGATGTTTCGGGTCAGGACCCTTCCTCAGGGAGGCTGGGAAAGAAAGATGGAAGAGTGGAGGGACAAGACAAGACATGGCCGGTAATAGGTGAACATATGCAAGGGTTATTTTTGATAGGCAGATTGTCGGACAAAGGCCAGGTAAAGAAAAAAAAACAGGTGTGCGCCAAAAGGATAAATAATTACGATTATGAAGCTCAAGGATGGCGGAGTTGCAAATTGTGAAGCTGGAGCAAGGAATGTAGGTGGAAGGTGTGGTGGGAGGGGAGAAACCAGTCACAGTCAGCCAGGGTTTAGGGGAGGGGAGAAAGGAGGGGGTGAGAGAAAAGAGGAGAGTTGGGGGGGGGGGGGGGGGGCAGAAAGGGGAGGGGGAGAAATGGAAACAGGCCTGTCTGCCATAATGTCCATAAAGTACCTATCTGTACTAATTCCATTTAACAAGCTTCCAGGTATTGGCAATTCAAGTGCTTGCCCAGATACTAATACAGATACATATGTTGTGGGGATACTTGCCTCCACCACCCACTCAGATTCCAACCTAGATTCCAATCTTGCTCAAAAATTACTTTCAGATATCCCCTCTAATTTTTTTTATTCTTTACCTTAAACATATGCTATGGGGAATTATTTCTTACCATCCACTCTATCTATGCTCTTCATAATTCTATCAGGCTCTTTTGCAACCTCCTCTGCTCCAAGCAAAACAAACCCAACCTGAAACCGTCCAGTCTCTCTTCATAATTGTAATGATCCAATTCAGTTAACATTCTGGTGGATCTCTTCTGCACTCTCCTCAGTGCCCTTCACATCCTTCCTACAGTGTGGCAACCAGAAATGTACTTCATGTATGGAAATCTAACATGGGCAAGACCTTTTCTGTGAATGGTAGGGGTCCGGGGAGTGTGGTAGAGCAGAAGGATCTAGAAGTACAGGTACATCGTTCCTTGAAAGCGATGTCACATGTACATAGGGTGATCAAAAAGGCTTTTGGCACATTGGCCTTCATCAGTCAGAATATTGAGTATAGAAGTTGGGAAGTCATGTTGCAGATATGTATAAAGTTTGTGAGGCCACATTTAGAGTATTGTGTTCAGTTTTGGGTACTATGTTATTGGAAGGATGTTGTCTATCTAGAAAGGGGAAAGAGAGATTTACAAGGATGTTGTCAGGACTCGAGGGCCTAAGCTACTGGAGGAGGTTGAGCAGCCTAGGACTTTATTCCTTGGTGCACAGGAGGATGATGGGTAATCTTATAGAGGTGTACAAAATCATGAGAGGAAATAGATCAGGTAAACCCACAGTCTCTTGCCCACAGTAGTGTAATCGAGAACCAGAGGACATAGGTTTAAGGTGAACCTTACACAAAGCGTGGTGGGTGTAGGGAACGAGCGGCCAGAGGAGGCACCCAAAATTGCTGGAGAAACTCAGCGGGTGCAGCGGTATCTATGGAGCGAAGAAAATAGGTGACGTTTCGGGCCGAAACCCTTCCTCAGACTGATGGGAGGGGACAGCTCGAGGGTTAAGGAAGGGGAGGAGACAGCAAGGGCTAGCAAAATTGGGAGAATTCAACATTCATGCCATCAGGATGCAAGCTGCCCAGGGGGAATATGAGGTGCTGTTCCTCCAATTTCCGGTGTTGCTCACTCTGGCAATGGAGGAGACCCAGGACAGAGAGGTCGGATTGGGAATGGGAGGGGCAGTAGAAGTGCTGAGCCACCGGGAGTTCAGGTAGGTTATTGTGGACTGAGCGGAGGTGTTCGGCGAAACGATCGCCCAACCGCCGCTTAGTCTCCCCGATGTAAATCAGCTGACATCCAGAGCAGCGGATGCAGTAGATGAGGTTGGAGGAGATACAGGTGAACCTTTGTCGCACCTGGAACGACTGCTTGGGACCTTGAATGGAGTCGAGGGGGGAGGTGAAGGGACAGGTGTTGCATTTCTTGCGGTTGCAACGGAAAGTGCCCGGGGAGGGGGTGGTACGGGAGGGAAGGGAAGAATTGACAAGGGAGTTGCGGAGGGAGCGGTCTTTGCGGAAGGCAGACATGGGGGGAGATGGGAAGATGTGGCGAGTGGTGGGGTCACGTTGGAGGTGGCGGAAATGGTGGAGGATTATGTGTTGTATTTGCCGGCTAGTGGTAGGGAAGTGTCGGAAATGGTCCAGGTGTATTGGAGTGCCGGATGGAAGTTGGTGGTGAAGTGGATGAAGTCAGTCAGTTGTGTGTAGGTGCAGGAGGTGGCCCCAAAGCAGTCGTCAATGTAACGGAGGTAGAGGTCGGGGATGGGGCCCTGGTACGTATTGAACAAGGATTGTTCAACGTACCCGACAAAGAGGCAGGTGTAGCTGGGGCCCATGCGTGTGCCCATACCCACGCCATGTGTTTGGAGGAAATGGGAGGAGTCAAATGTAAAGTTGTTGAGGGTGAGGACCAACTCCGCTAGGCGGAGAAGAGTCTCAGTGGCTGGGTATAGGTTGCTCCTCTGGTCGAGGAAGAACCGGAGGGCTTTGAGGCCATCCTGGTGGGGGATGGAGGTGTAGAGTGACTGGACATCCATGGTGAAGTTGAGGGGGTGGGGGCCTAGAGAGTGGAATGCGTGGAGGCGGCGGAGAGTGTCTGAGGTGTTTAGAACATAGGTGGGAAGGGGTTTGACCAAGGGGGATAGGATGGAGTCAAGGTGTGTGGAGATGAGTTCGGTGGGGCACGAACAGGCAGAGACAATGGGTCTGCCAGGAGAGCCGGGTTTGTTGATTTTGGGGAGAAGGTAAACACGGGCCGTGCGGGGCTGGGGAACGATGAGGTTGGAAGCTTGGTCGGGCAGGGCGTGGGAATTGACAAAGTCGGTGATGGTGCTAGATATGGTGGCCTGGTGCTCGTCAGTGGGGTCATGGTCCAAGGGTAAGTAGGAGGAGGTGTCCGAGAGTTGGCACGTGGCCTCAGCTTTGTAGAGATTGGCGCGCCACACTACCACGGCACCACCCTTGTCGGCTGGTTTGATGACCCAATCTGTGTTTTTGCAGAGTGATTCAATGGCAGTGCGTTCAGAGGGGGAGAGATTGGAGTGAGAAAGGGGAATGGAGAAGTTGAGGCGGTTGACGTCGCGGCGGAAGTTCTGGATAAGGAGTTCCAGAGCCGGGTCTTTACGAGGGGGGTTCCACGAGGAGGGGGTGCGTTGGAGACGGGGAAAAGGGTCATCATTGGGGGGCGAGAGGAGGTAGTTGAGGCAGGCACTATCGCAATGTTTAAGAAACATTTAGACAGCTACATGGATGGGATAGGATTAGAGGGATATGGGCCAAATAGCATGCAGGTTTGAGTAGTGTAGATGGAACGTGTTGGTCGGTGTGGGCATGTTGGGCTGAAGGACTTGCTTCCACAATGTATATCCCTATGACTCAACACAATATCCTCCTGTGGCCTAACCAATGCTTTGTAGTTGTATCATAACCTTTCATCTCTTATATGTTATGCCCAGTAGCTTTCTTTCTGTTTTATGCTTTTTGGACTTGTTTATCCATTGATAGACATCTGAAAATTGCCTGAGGTAAGATTTTCCGATTTCCAGTTGCTAACTACACATTTCCTGGATGGAAATTTGGTCCTTGAAGGCTGAAAATTGCCCTTTTTATTATTGTGGACAAGTCGTTACAAAAGAGCCTGCAGCAAGATATTTAAAGGGCAATGCAATAAAGGGCAATAAATCTGAATTCCCACAATTGGCTACACTCAGGCAAATCCAATCACTTTACATCATGTGTTTGTTGCAAAGAGGAGGTTATAATAGTAACATAAAAAATAATTGCGTTGAAATCTTAATAAGACTGTGAAGGTGAATGACAGTTTGATCTCAGACTGGCTCTATACTAGTCATAATCTTTTGCTGATTTACTGCCAATGGTTGAAATTCTTTTTTTTGTACAGTTTGCTTCAAGTAGTTAGTATACTTAGAATCAATTGAAAGATATCTGGCAGTAATAAATCTTTAACGTACAATGACTGAGAAACTACCACTGTCTGAATATAATATTACAGGGCTTTTACTTCTAGTACTCAGTTATCAAATTAATTTCCTCTCTTTTTAATCAAATTTGTCAGCGATTTCCATCATAATCATTGGATGTGCTCACATTACATTTATTATTTTTTTAAAGCCTACACTGTACGACTACCTAGTTTGGAATATGCAATGGTGGCGCAGCCGGTAGAGCTGCTGCCTCACAGCACCAGAGATCTGGGTTCAATCCTTACCTCGGGTGCTGTCTGTAAAGAGTTTCCACGTTCTCCTTGTGACTGTGTGGGTTTCCTCTACGTACTCCGGTTTTCTCCCACATCCCAAAAAGCGTGCGGGTTTGTAGGTTAATTGGCCTCTGTAATTTGCCATCAATGGGTAGGGAGTGGATGAGAAAGTGAAAGAAGGTAGAACTGGTGTGGACGGGTGATCGATAGTCAGCGTGGACTCGGTGGACTGAAGGGCCTGTTTCTATGCTTTATCTTTAAAATAAAATAAACTAAACTGGAAATGTTCAATAGCTCCAGTGACTTGGCCTGGGCTATGAAAAACACAAGTACAGTTTTTTTTGTCTTCCTTTTTAAAAATGGTATGTTAGACCTTTGCCATTGAAATGCGTGACCAGGGCTGTGTGTAGAGAAAGTGGGAGAATAGCTGATTGTCTTTTTGGTCTCCCAATGCATTGTAAAGGAGCTCATTGTAGACTTCAGGAAGTCCAGAGGTGGCACACACACCCCCATCCACATTAACGGGAAGGTGGAACGTGTTTCTAGCTTCAGGTTCCTGGGAGTCAACATCTCCGATGACCTCTCTTGGACCCACAATACCTCTACTCTGATCAAGAAGGCTCATCAGCGTCTCTTCTTCCTGAGGAGACTGAAGAAGGTCCATCTGTCTCCTCAGATCCTGGTGAACTTCTACCGCTGCACCATCGAGAGCATCCTTACCAACTGCATCACAGTATGGTATGGCAACTGCTCGGTCTCCGACCGGAAGGCACTGCAGAGGGTGGTGAAAATTGCCCAACGCATCACCGGTTCCTCGCTCCCCTCCATTGAGTCTGTCCAAAGCAAGCGTTGTCTGGGGAGGGCGCTCAGCATCGCCAAGGACTGCTCTCACCCCAACCCATGGACTTGTCCTCCTTCCGGGAGGCGCTACAGGTCTCTCCAACCAGCAGGTCCAGCATTGTCACTCTACTAAACAACGTACCTCGGTGACTGCCAATCACCTCCCCCCCGGATACCTATTACTTATTTTTTATTCAAATCGTTTGCTATGTCGCTCTTCAAGGGAGATGCTAAATGCATTTCGTTGTCTCTGTACTGTACACTGACAATGACAATTAAAATTGAATCTGAATCTTTGAATCTGAATCTGAATCTGAAACCGTGTGAATTTGATTTCACTGTGTCTTTCCATGTTGCTCTAAACAGCATGAAACTGTGGGCAATCTTGCATTTCTTAAGTTTCCTGTTGGTCCTGATATCAATGTAATCGTTGCTGTAATAGGCGTAAAAGAGCTTCTGCAATAGATCCCCTAAAACCTTAACTCAATATTCTTATTGCTGGAGTCTGGAGCAATAAACAAACTGCATTTCCACTAACAATTTAGAAACAACGAACTACAAAAAAAGACACAATGGTGGAGTTACTCTGTCTGTAGCATCTCTGGAGACCATGGATGGGCGACTTTTCAGGTCAAGACCCTTCTTCACATTGCTGAAGTCATAAGAGCCTCTTATGAGGTGCTAAAGAAATTAAAGTCTTTCTGTTTCTCTCATTCTTTTATCCCCCAACAATCATAATTTTAGCTCTCAATGCTCAAGGGATTGAAATACAAGCTTGTCAAAGCTGTCTTCATCACTTAACCCTTTTTGATAGTGTGCACCACCAGACACAGGAACAGCTTCTGCTCCTCTGTTATCAGGCTTCTGAATGGTCCTTCCATAAGCTAGTATACAGTCTGATTCTCCTCCAACACATTGTGAACATTGGACCATGTCTTTGTACTACAAGCTTGTGGAAATGTTGTACTACAACACCAAGAACTGTCTTGCACTCTGTATCTTTCCCTTCACTCTACTCATTAGACTTGCGTTTGACTTGATATTTATGGTATTATCTGATTTATTTACTGAAGCTGAGAAAGGTCCTAACCCAAAACGTGGCCTATCCATGTTCTCCAGATATGCTGCTTGACCTGTTGAGTTACTCCAGCACTTTGTGTCTATTTTCCTCCAACAGTTTGTTTTTTGTTTATCTGGAGTCCTAGCTCATTTTCTGCCTTTAATATTTGCATACCAGAGTCTTACATGTGGATGAGTATGGCAGTGATGAGGCAGGGGATTGCAACCTTCACAATGCTCCACCCTGTTTCGACTAAAGCCATCAACCCGATGTGCACAAGCAAATAAGAACAAATAGAACGTTGACCTACAATTAAGTTGTGCACACCCTACGCAAGAAGAAGATGGCAGTGATTATTTTAAAATGTATGAAAGAAGCACAAACATTAATTTTGCATCTTTTTTGTCTTTTTCACACACATTGAATGGGCCAAGATTCTCATTGACTGGGAGAACTTAGAGATTTGAAAATGAGTTACCATGATTTTCAATTATCCAGTTTGGATGTGAGGCCCTAACACTCTCAGACATGAGTGCATTTTTGTAAAATCAACAGTTATGATTTTGTATTCTTGGAGCATTTCTTGCATCCATCTTTGTACTACATTGTCATCCAGGAGGTCAATGGGATTGTTGTCAGAGATGGTGTTAAATGTTTCTCATCAGTCAATATTGAGAAAACCACTGCCTTCCCTGAGGCTCATGCCCTCAATACAGACCAGGAATCTTTAGGTAGACACAAAATGCTGGAGTAACTCAGCGGGGCAGGCAGCATCTCTGGAAAGAAGGAATGGATGATGTTTCAGGTTGAACCTTTCTTCAGACTGATGAAATCTTTAGCCTGGAATCTTTAGCCAGGAATCTTTAGCCTGGCCTTTGCCATTATCCATTCATCCAATTTTAAATGCCACAAATTATGGACTGCAGTAATGTTGGGCGCTCAATGCATTTGTTTGACATTTCTCTGTCAGTGGCTTAACAGAGAGTTAGCTGACTTGAATTAAGTTATATAACATCAGTATTGAAGACGTTTGGAGAACATTATGTGAATGAATGCCTTTGTCCATTTTAATAACTGGCAGCATTTGATACCGTTATAATTATAGTTGTCATACAAAGTTAACGATAAAAGTAAAATGGAAGTGTCAGTTTCAAATTAATTGAAGAACCATGTGTTCTTCAACAATTCAATGTGTCAGGCCAAGTTTAATGTCATATGCACAAGTATAGTGAGGTACAGGTACATGGAAAATCTTGCTTGCAGCAGCAGCACAGGCATATGTAGACTCAGACACACAAAACATGCATTATAAATAAATTATACCAAACAGTGAAAAGAAAGACCATGCAGAAACAAGACATAAGCACGAAACACAATTAGAAAAAAATGTTCAATGTAGTGCAAGAGGTGGTCCATGGAGATGCATTACTGAGGAAGGATCAGGGTTATGCAGATTGGTTCTAGAAAACTAGCTGTTTCTGAACTTGGTGGTGGGGACTTCAGACTTCTTTACTTCCAACTGATTGTTACCAGTGAGAAAAGGACATGGGCTAGATGATGGGGAGCTTTGACGATGGATTCCACCTCTTGAGACAGCTTTCAATTGTGAGGAGGGTTGTGCCCATGATGGATGGAGCTGAGTACACACTTTCTACATCTTCTTGGAATTGCCATATCAGGCCAAGATGCAACCAGTCAGGATACTTTCTACAATCCATTTAGAAGTTTGTTAGCATTTTCGAGAGTGTCAAATCTCTTTAAACTTCAATGAAAGTAGAGGCGTAGTTTGCCTTCTTCATGATTACATGTATGTGTTGGGCACATTTAAATAAAGAAAGGAAATGTGGTTTTCTCATTTCTCCCATTTTCTCATCAGAGTCTCATATGATCGTAACACAGGTTGGAATGGAGCCATAAGAACATTTTCATACTATTTCTCCAGATCCTGTACCCTGATCTTAGAATAAAGGGGAGGCCTTTTAAGACTGAGGTGAGAAAACACTTTTTTCACCCAGAGCATTGTGAATTTGTGGAATACCCTGTCACAGAGGGCAGTGGAGGCCAAATCACTGGATGGGTTTAAGAGAGAGTTAGATGAGCTCCAGGGGCTAGTGGAATCAAGGGATATGGGGAGAAAGCAGGCACAGGTTATTGATTTGGGACGATCAGCCATGATCACAACGAACGGCGGTGCTGGCTCGAAGAGCCGAATAGCCTCCACCTGCACCTATTTTCTATGTTTCTATGAATATGTAGCTGGGATCAAGGCATTACAGTGCTAACCTCGACATTGAAAATTATATTAATTTAATTAAAAAAACTTTTTTCTTCAAAAGAGAAACGTTGCTTTTTATTCTCTAGTTATTTTATTCTATGATTTGTACTAGAATTGTCAGAAATGTTCACATCTGCCCATTAAGATATTTTTAGAGGGTAATTATGATCTGGTCATTGTTGTCAGGATCCTAATGCATTTTATGATATGATTCGATACGATAGAACTTTATTCATCCCTGGAGGGAAATTGGTCTGCCTTATCCATTTGGAAATGGATATAGAATTCAGACATACATGAATTAGTGAATGAAAATTGGAGACTGTAATATCTATTGGCAATGAGCAACTTGTTTGACATGGACATTGTGGGCCAAAGGGCCTAATCCTGCGCTGTACTGTTCTGTTTTACATTCTGACCAGGGGCAGGCTGGTCTGATATGGGGCAGCGGAAGTCCCGACAAAGTGGAGTGTGTGGGTCGTAACCCGATTTTTTGCACCCCAGGTTTGTGTGTGGTGTCCTCTATCCAACAAGCCACTGGTGTGTGTGTGGTGGCCCCAAGTGCTGGACTAGCATATCGCACCGGATAACTGTGAGGAGGTCAAAGCCCTCAACCCCTCTAGACAGTGTGTGTGTGTGTGTGTGTGTGTGTGTGTGTGTGTGTGTGTGTGTGTGTGTGTGTGTGTGTGTGTGTGTGTGTGTGTGTGTGTGTGTGTGTGTGTGTGTGTGTGTGTGTGTGTTAAAGAGTTTGAGAGAAAGAAATTAATGGAATACTTTTCAGGAGTTATTGATGATTTATTCAATCTCAATAGCTAGCCAATTTTTCCATAAAGAGTGAAAAGTTTATAGTGTAAATTGGCAGCAAAGACGTTGTGACAAATGATTTATCCAGAAAGACAATGTCTCATTCAGGATAAAATGTATCTAGACACATGAAAAGAAGACAGTTAGGCAGAATTATGTCTGACTATAAAGGAATTAAACACTTTTATTGAGCTCACTTTTCATGCCCTAGTCCACAAAATTTTGATTTCATGGAGCTAAAATAGAACCTTTAGCATAACTGCTCTCAGGGAGAAACAAGTGTTGCTTTAAAAGCTTTAAATCATAGAATCAAACCCTTTTTTATGGCGGATTAAGCTTTAATATATTAAGCTCATAAAGGAATTAAACACTAGTAGATGGATATTGGTTATCTTTGAGAATGTTATCTACAATGCATTCAGAAAGTATTCCGACCCCTTCACTTTTTCCACATTTTGTTACGTTACAGCCTTATTCTAAAATTGATTATATATATATTTTTTTTATCATCAATCTACACACAATACCCCATAATTAAAAAAAATGAAAACAGGTGCTTAGAATATTTTGCAAAGTAATATAAAAGAAATAACTGAAATTTCACATTTACATAAGTTTTCAGACCCTTTACTAAGTAGTTTGTTGAGGCACCTTTGACAGCGATTAAAGCCTCAAGTCTTCTTGGGCATGATGCTACAAGCTTGGCACACCTGTATTTGGGTAATTTCTCCCATTCTTCTCTGCAGATCCTCTCAAGCTCTGTCAGGTTGGATGGGGAGCGTCAATGCACAGCTATTTTCAGGTCCCTCCGGAGATGTTCGAATGGGTTCGAGTCCTAGCTCCTGCTGGGCGACTCAAGACTTGTCATGAAGCCACTCCTGTGTTGTCTTGGCTGTGTGCTTAGAGTCGTTGTCCTGTTGGAAGGTGAATCTCCGCCCCAGTCTGAGGTCCAGAACGCTCTGGAGCAGGTTTCCATCAAGGATCTCTCTGTACTTTGCTATGTTCATCTTTCCCTCAATCCTGACTAGTCTCCCAGCTCCTGCTGCTGAAAAACATCCCCACAGTATGATGCTGCCACCAACATGCTTCACCATAGATATGGTATTGGCCAGGTGCTAAGTGGTGCCTGGTTTCCTCCAGACGTGACGCTTGACATTCAGCACAATAATTCAATCTTAGTTTCATCAGACCCGAAAATCTTGTTTCTCATGCCTTTTGGAAAACTCCAAGTGGGCTGTTATGTGCCTTTTACTGAGGAGTGGCTTCCGTCTGGCCACCCTAACATAAAGGCCTGATTGGTGGAGTGCTGCAGATATAGTTGTCCTTCTGGACGTTTCTCCCATCACACAGGAACTCTGGAGCTCTGTCAGAGTGACCATTGGATTCTTCGTCACCACCATGATAAGGCCCTTCTCTCCACTGATTGCTCAGTTTGGCCGTGCGGCCAGCTCTATGAAGAGTCCTGGTGTTCTTCCATTTAAGTTCTTCCATTTTAGAATTTCAGAGGCCACTGTGTTCTTCGGGACCTGCAATGCTGCAGACATTGTTTTATACCCTTCCCCAGATCTGTATCTCAACACAATCCCGTCTCGGAGGACTATGGCCAATTCCTTCGTCTTCATGGCTTGGTTTTTACTCTGACATGCACTGTCAACTGCGGGACACTTATATAGACAGGTGTGTGCCTTTCGAATCATGTCCAATCAATTTAATTTACCACTGGTGGACTCCAATCAAGTTGTAGAAACATCTCAAGGATAATCAATGAAAACAGGATGAACCTAAGCTCAATTTTGAGTGTCATAGCAAAGGGTCTGAATACTTATGTAAATGTGATATTTCACATTTCTTTTTAATTACTTTGCAAAAAATTCTAAACACCCATTTTTGTTTCTTCATTCTGGGGTATTGTGTGTAGATTGTTGATAAAAAAAAAGAATTTAATTCATTTTAAATAAGGCTGTAATGTAACAAAATGCAGAAAAGGTGAAGGGGTCTGCATACTTTCTGAATGCACTGTACATTGCTACCTTGCTGTTCATATACAGAGTGGGCAATCTTAATAGTTAAAAGAGCATCATCTGGCATATTAACACCATTTTTAAAAAGCATCATAATGAACACAATCTTCAATGGTGATGTTCCCAGAGAGGTATGCTGTGTTTTACCCATGTAACACTGTTCCCTGATCACTGATCTACATATCCGAATACAGATTTGAAAAATTCTCTTTTAAGGGGCCTTCTCTTCTATTTTTACTTTCCACTTTCTCTCTTTCTTTTTTATTCTTTATATACACACTTCACGTTTTTCTACTCTCTACCATCTATTGTTCCACTTTTTCCTCTTTCTATTGTTTTCTTTTTCTTGTCTTGCTTACTTCCTTCTCATAACATAAAACTAGAGGTCGTACATAGAATGGATTACGGTATTACATAGTTGGCACCTAAAATTAGGTTCCACTGTACTGTTTTGTACAGTATTAACTTCTAATAAAATAAAAAAAAAAAAAAAAAAAGAGATAACACTGTTCCCTGTCATTTCCAACACAGCATGGCTCCATAGATCTTGTAACTGCTGCCATTTAAACTAGCAACTGTCAGCCCTCAAATAGTGATACTATTAAAAACACTCTTCCAACCACTGGGGAGTGTGCCATTAAAGAGAGCAAGCTAGTATAGCTGCTGCCTCACAGCACCAGTGACCAGGGTTCAATTCTGACCTTGGATGCAGTCTGTGTAGTTTGCGAGTTTTATCCATAACTGCGTGCGTTTCCCTTCAAGTGCTCCAGTTCCTTCCCACATCCCAAAGATGTGTGGGTTTGTAGATTAATTGTCTTTTGTAAAATTGTGCCCAATGTGTAGGGTGTGAATAATAAAGTAGAATAACATAGAACTAGTGTGAACAAATGATCGGCATGGATTGGATGAGCCAAAGGGCCTGTTTCCATTGCATCTCTAAAAAAAGGCCTTATAGGAAGCAGTTAAAATATTTATGAAGCATATCAATTCAGCAAATGAGAATTATGATAATAAAGTATCACAACATCAAAGGATTGATATAATCTGTCATTTACATTTCACTGACTCTGTACCTTGCTGAGGGCACATTATCAATGGCACATTGTAGGCAAGCTTGTCTTGAAATTCTCTGAAGCAGAGAGGCCTTCTGTGCTCCCACACCGTTTGAATCTGGAAGACCACTTTCTCTATATCTACATGGTGCACAGTTGGTCTCAGAGTTCAACTCTCTTTCAAATGTGATATCCCCTGCATTAAAAAAATGTGTAGTTCTACATCAAATGGGACACTTTTTCTACCTAGCATTCATAGGATTCCCTGATATTAGCAGGTCAGGCCAAACTGGTGGCCAAACCATCAAAAGATAAATCCTCCAAAATGTATTTACTTGCCAATAACTACAATCAATTCCCCTTGGTCCAGGTCTTATACGAGTCCCTGCTTCCCTGGTCTGAATGTAGCACTGTCCACCTCATTGCAACATCTTTGGCGGGGGGGGGGCTCAACAAATTCATCTCTGCTACTTCCCTCCCCACCTGCACTGTGTATCTTTCGCTTCGAACTACTTATGGTACTTAATTTTGGTTTGATTGTAGTTATGTATAGTATTTTCAGATTTGATTTGAAATCATGCAAAACAAAGATTTTCACTGTAATGTGTAGGGAGTGGATAACAATAATAAACTTAAACATAAATCCTTCACCATTAACTGAAGCTCTGACCCTTCTATCCCCTTTCTCATGGGCATCTACCATGTCCCTGATCCATACAAACCATGACCCACCAGCTGGCATTTACTAGAGTTTCTCCACTGGTTCCACAATATCTTTTGTACACACATGTCCAGTGCTTATTCTACTCTGCGAGATGCATTAGGTTCTGGGCGTGATCAGCAAGTGTTGGACCACAATGTGTTGTAAGTCAAGTATGCTTTTCTTGCTGCTGACCAATATGTTGGCTAATAAATACTATTCAAAGATATTTGGTTTTCTTGATGCATTCATTTGTCATGAAATGGTACTGTTCACTACATCATTACCCGCACAGAGTCTTTGAATCTCAGTACTTGTGTGGGACAGATTGTAGCTCATGCATTCGCCTTTTAATTAACTTCAGTGCTCTGCAAATCTCTAACTATACATACTACCATGCGGTTGGAGGACTCAGCAAGACAATCTAATGAGGGAGTCATCTGTTTGCATTGCGATATATCACTAATATCATGCAGATGAATGGTTTTGAAAAAAATCTAAAGTACTGATATTAACCTACAGCTTATAATTTTTTGTTGCTCATCACTATTCACCCTGACTATTCAAATTGACTACATGACAATCGGTGTGAATAGTCTGTGGCAAGTGGGCTAGATAAAATATTATATGAACACCAGTGTTAGAAAACAATATGCAATGCATGTTTTGTCAACATTAAATAAAATAAATTGAATTACCAGAGAAATTAT
The DNA here is from genome assembly GCF_028641065.1 of Leucoraja erinaceus. Lineage (NCBI taxonomy): Eukaryota > Metazoa > Chordata > Chondrichthyes > Rajiformes > Rajidae > Leucoraja > Leucoraja erinaceus. The sequence continues at coordinate 25,814,729 of NC_073391.1, read as the reverse complement.
TCTGGGCATCACTCGCTTGAATTGTGTACATTTTCTGAAATTATCCCATATCGATGCAAAATTATTTCCCTATAACATAAGAGATATCATTAAATAAAATATTCTTTAGAAAGGGCAAATTATTTCAAGATTATCATTAAAGTCTTGAACCTGAAAATTATTAATTTATTTATTGTTCCTCAATTAATTTCCCTGCACTGCAAGCATCATTAATGCATTCACATTTCACAAGTCAAATAACCTACAAGGAAGGTTATTGGACTTATCACTCTGCTTAACAAGCATAAGGCTGGAATACCAGTAATTAGTGTAAATTGCCTTTCTGAACTTCAGTATTGGAACAAATTTGATCGTGGTGCTGCTTAATGTCACTGCTATACAATGCAATATGTCATCATGGAAGCTTTAAAAACAAGAAAACCACGAATCAAGGAATCAAAGCCATTCCAATGCAATCTGGGGGTGTGAAATTCGGATGGTTAACACTCCTCCCCTGCTGAGAGTCAGGGATTAGTATGATGTGGGAGTTTCTTATGAGTTATTTCACACTGACATAAGTGGGTGGGGAAAGCAGAAGTGTTGGATTGTTTTAAACCGTTCCTATTTGGGGAATTAGTAGGCAGATTGTAGCATGTAGCCAACATGAAGGCTTCAGACATATTATTGCCCTCATCTGTAAACCTGCAAGATAAATAAGAACATTCAAACAGAATAACAAACTTATTTTAACAGCATACATTTTCAACTGTTCTTTCAAGCCCCACAGTGTTCTCTAAAATTGAAAAAAAACCGACATATATCCTACAAATGGATTGTGAATAGCTTTTGCTGGCATTACTAAATTGGAAATAGTGTTTTATTTCGTAGATCATTATGCATCACGCTGAAAATTTAAATGGACACTCTTGGTGTTACCCTTGCTCGCTGACACAATTTCCAATTTGGTCTTGCAAGGGAATGATAGCATTCCCCATGCAACGCCACTTCTGGAGCACTGCCAGGAAAATTAGAACAAACTGCCACTCCTGAATCAACCAGCTCTTCGTATTTCCCTATCGCATTGGGATCCTTGCAAATATCCCTTTGTTCCCTTGCCCCCCCCCCCCCAATTGATTTTTCTCATGACCTCACCCTTTGACCTCACTGCTGACCGACCCTGGTCTAGAACTCCATTGTTTGGTTCTCTGACTATCCACTCTGCACCCCAAGCCTTAATGACTACATTCAACTACCCCAGCTCATAGATCTCCAGCGTGTAGATCTCTCTCTATCCGCTTCCCAGCAGTATTCCTCATCCAGGTCTCACTTAGAGATCCCTTCTGCCTGACTTTGATAATGCTTCCAGACTCACCTATTCTTCCGACCACTATTCCTCCCCACTCGCCCCAACGCATATCATTAACCTCCATCCTCCCTGGACTTTTACCCAACTCTGCACCTTGGTTTGTGGTTGACATCATTTCTTTTCCAGCGTCAGAAGCTGGGAAGGCATAGTTCAACAAAGTAAATATGCAAAGCCCTTTTATTTGTATTTCGGACTTGTAAAGTACTGATATTTGCTCTACTAATAAAGGCATCGGCATATCATTGTTACAGCCATCTGGGATACTCACCTGTGGGCATCAGAATTTGCTGGCCACGTTTAGCATTATTATGAAGAATATTACTACAAGTCTGGACCACAACATTTTTTTGCCAAGTCTGGCATCTTGAAAATCTCTGCAGAATATCTTCCACTTTCATAACACACGCTACAATATAGTCAGGGGTTTGGCCAGTAATTTAATACAAAATGCTTTTGGCACTTTCAGAGAAAGCAGCAAGTAAGATTAATTAGAAAACTAATAATTAGAATGGAGGCAATTTAAAGCCATTTTAAAAATTCCTGATAATTCTGCAAAACCCACTTAACAGATAAAGCCTGTCACTCTATCTGCTAGTATAACAGTATAAGGTTGAGTGCAATTTATTTGCTCATTCAATCTCCCAATTCTCATGAGTGTGCTTGCTCATCCTACAATATAGTTTCTTGGTGACCCCTAACCTCTGGTATTTTGCTGAACCGTCCTCTTCTCAGATGATGGTTGTGTAGTTGACTGCTGAACATGGGAACACCCCATTTAAAATTGATTAAGTCCTCACTCTACATTGATGCATTGACTAGAGTTCACTGACTGGGGCCGTATTGTCTGTGGAACAAGCTTGTGATCTTTCTAATGCTTTGTGGAGCATGCAAAAGATGTCAGGTAAGTCCAGGACAGTCATGAAAGAGAGAAGCCTGGAAGGTAGAGCTGGGTAGATGAGTTAGGGAAACAGTTGGCTGCTGGGCATGCATTTAGGGTCAGGGTAGGTAATTGAGAAGCTAAGTTCGTGATCCAGGACAGTGATCAATGGCTGCGGGTTGTTCAGGGTGGAGGTGAAATCAATAGTTGAGATAATGGAAATAGGTTGAATTGGTTATTTGGTGGATGGGGAGGTGGTTAGACAATTGCCACAATCTTGAAGGGGAAAGAGGCAAGTGCTCTCGTTTAGACCCTATATGCTCTGGTCAGGGTTAGCTCAGGCAACCTCCAGTCTGAAGAAAGGTTCTGACCTGAAAAGTCTGCTATTCGTTTTCTCCAGAGATGCTGCCAGATTCGCTGAGTTATCCCAACAGCATGTGTCTATCTCTGGCTAGAGTGTGGATGCGTTGGAAAAACAATAATGATCCAACTTCCAAAGAAACAAGAGACTTTGAAATTGGAAATACGTTTATTTCTTTCTGCAGTTCTAAGCTTGCATTTATGGGGGAGTTAGGTATTTTTTACCCAGATGCTTTTTTACATGATGTTTGTAGCTTGTGTAGTTTTATGGAGAAGCTAGATCACCACTTGATTATTGAAGATTTATTGTTGTAAGGGCAGATGCAAAAGAATCATTAAAATTATTTTTACCACTAGCATTTTCATGCCATTAATATTATAATTTAGATGAAGGTGGGAGATTGGAGCTAGCAATTTCTTATCCATTTGACAAGTGTCCTTCTAAATTTGGGAACTGTAATCATACCTTTACCTTTTGGAACAATTCTCAGAAAATGTACACTATTCTCAAACAAATATTCACCTTAGAAGAGTTTGCAGGTCTCAAGGTAGACTTCAATCATTGCATGCAAAGGGTATGCAACAAAATACTGAACAAGACTACTTTCATTTACATGACATTGCTGTGTCCTAAACATTATGGTGCCCTGAAATGGGGGGATTATGTTTAAACATTGCTGTAATTTCTACATGGTGAAACCAAACTGTATAAACATGGCCATTATTAAAATCTGACAATGTGCACTTTAACCATGTGTGATTTTTTTTCTATTGCAAATCTCAAAGTGTGGAATACAGAGGCAAATCAATAAATGATGGTTTTTGGCCCAAACATTATGGAGGGCACTGTATTAGGGCAGCACAGTGGTGCAGTGGTAAAGCTGCTGCTTTACAGCAAAAGAGACCCAGGTTTGACCCTGGCCTTGAGTGCTGTCTGTATGGAGTTTCTACAATCTCCCTGTGACCGCATGCTGCTGTTTCCTCCCACATGGTAAAGACATGTGGGTTTGTAGGTTAATTGGCCACAGTAAAATGTCCCGACTGTGTAGGATAGAACTAATGTACGGGGTGATCACTGGTTAGTGGGACAAAGGGCCTGTTGCCACTTTGTACTGTATCTAATTCTAAAATCTAATTTAGTCACCCCCTCACAGCTTCCTTTACTCCAGAGAAAATAAACCCAGTCTATCCAATCTCTCCTCATAAATGAAGTCCTCCAATTCAGGCTACTTGCTGGTGAGTCTCCTCTGAACCCTCCCAAGGACAGTGTGGTGACCAGAACTGCACACAATACTTCATGTGTGGTCTAAACAGTGTTTTGTAAAGTTTCAACATAACATCCCAACTTGTACATTTAATACCCTGACCTATAAAAGCAAAACCACCATACAACTTCTTCACCACCCTATCTACCCGTTGGGAAAATAAAAAACCCTGATCATCAGAAAATGGGACGGCAGATGCTAATTTAATTAGAGATCTTGAACGATTTCCAAATTAACACCATCCTTGAAGCCCATTTATTCTCCTGCCTCTGCTCATCTTTTGCAGACTCCCTATTGTGTGCTTTTGGCACCACCAAGACTGAGGTGAGGACGGGTCGATTTGTCCGGATCGAGGCATCAGTGGAGTGGGCTGCCTGGAGGCCTTGCAGCAGCCTGGGGTTCGATTGGATCGGCCCCCGCTACAAGTGGCCGAGTGCACGGATTAGATGCGTCCTTCAGCAGCAGAGAACAGTGGAGCAGCAGTAGAGGGCAAAACAACTTCGCTTGGCCAGGCTGACCCTTAACACCGCCAGGACAACGGGACATCTTGGCTAAGTTAACAACTCTTCATTTATAACAACTTGGACTTGAATTATGAAAAAAGGTGTTAAAATATGGTGACTCTTGTATAGTGTCTCTGTACTATTCCTATAACGTACTTAACTACGAATGTGATTATGTGTAGTAATATTTTTAGTGAACTGTATGCAAAAAAGGAACTTCACTGTAGCTCAGTACATGTGACAATAAGGTACCATTGAACCATTGACCTGACTATCCCAATGTTGTCCCAGTCAGCCTCCCATTTCCTCTCTCTCCAACAACTCAGCTCATCCAGAAACACTGTTGCATATATTCTATTCACCCGTTGCTCCTGGTCTTTGATTCACACTGGTGGCTGCTTGGGCAATTTTTAAATTATACACTACAATACAATACAATATTTATTGTCATTTGAGCCTCAGTGAGGCTCAAACGAAATTCCGTTTCCACAGACATACAAACAAAGACAATTTCCTACAGACATACACACAATTTAATTCACACAAACATGCATCACAGTGAACCACTGTGATGGAAGGCAACGTCTTTTCTCTCCCCTGTTCTCCATGTCTCTCCCGATGTCCAAGCCCCAGGCGGGCGATGATAAGTCCCACGGCCATTTTAGGCCGTGCCGGGCGATTTACGGCCCTGCTCCCGGTCTAAAAGTCACAATGTTGGAGCCCCCGGCGGGCGCTGGAATGTCCCACGGCCATTAAAGCCGCGCTGGGCGATGTACGTCCCCGCTCCGGGTCGTTTCAACCCCGCGACATGGGCTGGAGAAGTCGCGTTGCGGGAGCTCCGGGAAGCGGTCTCCTCAACCGGACCCGCGAGCTCCAGATGTCCCAGTCCACCGGACCTGTGGCTACGTTGCTGGAGCCTCCGAGCCCCAGGAGTCGAGTCGCAGCAGCGAGTCACCACCGCTCCCCACGCTCCGAGGCCGGTCAGCCCCACGATGGTGAGTCCGCAGCTCCGCAGTCTCCCGAGCCCCCGGGTCGTTCAGGCTGGAGGCCGCTCCACGGTGCTAGGCCCCAACGACAACGGAGACCCGACAGGGAAAACGTCGGGTCTCCTGTACAGGGAAAAGATTTTAAACGGTTTCCCCCTTCTCCCCCCCGCCCCCCACATATACACATTTAAAACCAGTATTAAAAAACACCAACACTACATTTAACTAGACACAAAATAAAAAAAAAGACAGGGGCCGCTACAACGGGTGAGTCGTGCCGCCAGTATCAACATTATTTACAACTTTTTCCAACCTGCACTTCTCGTACTCTGGTGCCTTATACATTTGCAATGTTAATTTCAACAAGGGCAGAAACTGGAAAGGAAATAGTTTTGATCAGTCAATGTGATGGAAACAAGATTTTTAAAACACAATTAGATACAGTATGCACTTGAAAGAATATAATGTGTAAGGTTATGTGGAAAGAGCTGGCAATGGGTCTAAATAACTTGCCCCTACAAGAGCTGCCACCATCAAAAGGCTAAATGGTTGCCTAATGTGCAATAATGATTCTCTAATTCTAATTGCTCCTTAATTGAACGCTGAACACCTTTCTTCCTTAAGACCTACTTTTCTACTTTAATGCTTTCTTCTGTGACTTGATGTCAGATTTCATTTAATATCACTTCTGAGCACATTGGAATGTTTCTGAACATTATACAAACTATATAAATTAAAGTCATAGTTACTAAGGGAGCTCAAGCAGCTTCTGAATGTCAGTTGAGCATCAAGATAGAATTATTACCTTAATATCTTTGTTAACTTTGTTATTCTTTTTAAAAAAACGAAAGGAATGCCATGTATTTTTTTTTAAAAAGGAAACTATTTGCAACAATATGAAGGGTAATAAAATACATTATGACATGTCTTCGAGCTACATGGCATTGTGTAACTGAAACATAATTTTCAACTTGTCTCTTTTGGCAGTTCTAGAAAATAAATTATGTTTGCAGGAAAATCGATTCCATAACAGTTTTTTTCACCAGTTTTATGAAATTAAAAAATACATTTTATATAAGCATTATAATGACCAGTTTCAGTCATTTTGTATCACTCAAAAAATGGGCACTTTCTGTCATGTGTCATCTTTGCAATCCACATGTAATTTCTTTTTAGCATTCAAAGGACAATATAGTCTGATTCTTTAAGCGCCAACCTGGTTTTATTTCTTTCTACGTGATTCTACAAGAGTTTGGTGCTTTTTTGGTGATTCAGTTTGCAGAAATCTGTAGGGGGTGACGTGGTTAGTGCTGACAGACTTTTTGCTAAGTTCATGAACCAGTTATAGACAGTACATTGAGACTCCAATTTTTACGCAGCTTTATAGGCTCAGGATACAATATATAGCGTTAGGGCATTTCTCAGAGTTCCTCGCAGATGTATTTCTCACAACCAATGTAACATCTTAAAACTTTACTCATCAACAAGTAATTATGATTGTAACAGAATCATAGAGATGGATCGTGGAACCATGGAAACGGACCGCTCGGCCCAATTTGTTCACGCTGAGCAAGATGCCCCATCAACACTAGTCCCATCTGCCTACGTTTGGCTCATACCCTTCTAAATCTTTCCTGACCATGTACCTGTCCAAATGCCTTTTAAATGTTGTGATGGCATCCACAACTATCTTCTCTGGCATTTTGTGCCATATACCGACCACCAAATTGCCCCTCAAGTTCCTATTAGATTTTCGCCTCTCACCTTAAACCTATGTCCTCTGGTTCTTGATTCCCCTACTCTGGGTAAAAGACTGTGCATTTACCCTCTCTATTCCCCTTATGATCTTAATTAAAGATCACCCCTCATCCTCCTGCGCTCCAAAGAATAAAGTCTTAGACAGCTCAACCTCTCCCTATAGCTCAGGGCCTCAAATCCTGGCAGGATCCTTGTAAATCTTCTCTGCATACTTTGCAGCTTAACAACATCTTTCCAATAACAGGGTGACCAACACTGAACACAATACTCCAAGTATGGCTTCACCGATGTGTGGTACCAATGTAACATGTGAAATAACTTATGAAGTTGTTTTAATGGCACTTTTCACACTGAAAACAATTGGCTGTTGAATATAGCCTCACTTTTGTCAGCAGAGGTATAATTGTTAATTTAGTTCTTGTTGATGGCTAAGTAACCAGCTGGCTTTTTCTACCTCTCATCCAGACTTCTGACTGTCAATGTGGAAGAGTGTCCAAGTATTGCTCTGTTCACAAAAAGCAAAAAAAAATCAATTTGCTTAATTACTTCCTAGTCAACCCATTCTGAATCATCTTCATACTGATACTGACAAATACAGATGAAGCCAAGTGTAGACTGAGCTACTGCTTTGCTGAACAAGTGTGCAATGTCTACTAGGGAGTGCTGGAACTCCCTACAGCTAACCATTTGAATAACTCCTTTTCCTTTCTGACCCGTCTGTCCTCAGTCTCCTTCACTGCCAGTCCAAGGCCCCATGCAAACTGGAAGAACAGAACCTCATAATCCACATGAGTAGTCTACAACCTAATGACTTAAACACTGAATTCTCCAATTTCAGGTAAAAGCCTCCCCTCTTCACAACTAACCATGATAGATTCCATTGCAGACCTGATCAGCAACACAAGTGTTATCATGTCAGTGAATACTTTTATGAAAATCATGGCATTTTATTGGCACTTCCTTCCAAATCAATAATAAGCAGAGTCTAAGATGTGTTTATATTGTTAATGCTGGAAAATCAAAGGTAGACAAAAATGCTGGAGAAACTCAGCGGGTGCAACAGCATCAATGGAGCAAAGGAAATAGGCAATGTTTCAGGGCAAAACCCTTCTACATTCTCCTGCATTTTTGTCTACCTTATATATTGCTAATGCTGCTTTGAGTGACAGGCTCTGGGAATCCCTCAACTCCAGCCTATCTGATAAGAATTCCCAGGAACAGAAGAGTTCTGCCCATATGTGCCTTAATGTTTAAGTATAAGTATAGCTCTGAAATAGCTCTGTTCAGAAATATTTCTAGAGCTCTGGAAGGAATGCTTATAATCTCCACACTAAGTCCTAAAAGTATGCCAGAGCAAACATTAACACTTACGAAGCCAGGTTTCATTCTGCACTGGAGTTATGCTCTATGCAATGGGACAGACACATGAAGTAACAGCACATTCATAGGGTTGCAGTATAGATATATACTAAAATAAATACCTTCCAAACCCCCTTGTATGGTTGATATATTTTTTAATCTTCATGCCCATGTTCATAGACAAACAAAATATTTTAACAAGAAGTACAATAAAACTGTAATGAAAAGTGGTATCAAATACAAAATCAGAAACAAAGAACTGTAGCTACTGGTTTATGAAAAAGGATAAAAAATGGTGGATGGAACTCAGCAGGTCAGGTCGCATCTATGGAGAACATGGATAGGTGATGTTTTGGGTTGGGAGTCTTCTTCGGAATGTTTGAATCAATAATGTAAAAAAACATGTGCACTGATTTAAAAATTAAGTGCCTGATGCTGGCCTAATGATCAAGTTTATTGTCATTGTGCATGTTGGATTAAGTAGTCATTTTCTACATTGAATAATTTAATACACAGACTGCACCCAAGGTCAGGATTGAACCTGGGTCTCTGGCACTGTGAGGTAGTGGCTGGCTCTACCAGCTGTACCACTGGGCCACCCTACTTTGCTGTTGTATTTTTAAAACCCAGTCCATTTTATGCTATGGACAGTTTCAGCATAGATATACTGTAGCACTATTAGGCTTCTGCCAAAAATCCATGTTATTATTGGGAGGATCGTTGCTGAACCAAAAATATGAAATATAAAAAGAAAGTCTAGGAACTAAAAAAAACTGTTCAATGAAAGGGAGATGAATTTCCAAGATTCAGCTGTCAAATAATACTGCTATAGTTCTCTTGGTTAAAAAAAATCTTCCCCATTTCCTTCTAATTTGATGGCGGCAATAAAATTGTTTCCATATTGCTTAACTTTGCTGATGCTTCAACCTGTCCTTTCTGCAATCCAATCACGTTGCCTGCACCTGCTGGATTGCGTCAAGAAGTAAATCTTTAAAATAATATAAATAATACATGTGGCTCAAATGGAGGGAAGGAGTTTTTTCCCCCATTAATGAATCTCTTGATGAATGGGAAAATGAACTGATTTCGCATTGTAAGTTCTAAGTTCTTGTTAAAAAAAATTAGGATTTTAATCTTTGGGTTCAGTTGTTCCATTGCTTTTCTTATAATAGCAATTTACTCAATGAAGGTATGCAATATATGAGGTGGACTGATCAGTTGATGAGCTTCATCGCAGACAAATGAAAATACATCTGCAATCTTGTCAATGTGTTGCATGTGCTGATGTCTAGACCTAACAATAAATTATGGCAATAGTCTAATTATTTAGCAGTAAGCTGAAAATATACATATATGAAAATGTTCCTAGATCTTGAATTTTTGCCTCTCAATATTCATGTGCAAATAATAAACCAAATTACTGATTTCACAATGATTCTAAAGCAGAAATATGAATTTCATAGCTTTGTTTTACATATTCATATACTAATATTCACTCCTTGTAATTTTAATGTGTATATTTCACAAACCAAATAAACCTACCACATTTGTATCTTCGGACACAATAAATGCAGATAAGATTTTCCTTCCTTAACAGGGATGTTGATAGGACTTGAGAGCCTGAGTTACAGGGAGAGGTTGGGCTGGCTAGGACTATTTCTTAGAGTGTAGGAGGATGAGTGGTGATCTTATAGAGTTGTATATGATCATGAGGGGAATAGATAGGGCAAATGTACAGAGTATTTTGCCCAGAGTAGGGGAAATCAAGAACCAGGGGACATAGATTTAAGGTGAGAGGGGAAATTGGCCTCTATTATTTCACCCTTCTAACATAGCTGATTCCATATCTTGCTTAGTCTTTGGTGAGAAGATTTTTTTTTGTCAGGAGCCTGAGAGGCAGTAGCTCATTTCACCTTGTGCTCAATCTTTATTTTATTGGTGTGGTGTATATATGTGGTGTTTTGATTCACCTTGAGTTCATTTTGTGCATTGTATGGACATATTGCACCATTTTCTGAGAAGGTATGTTTCCATATATGCCATTAATTTATCATCAATTGCTTAGAACAGATTGTTAAATTGTGCCAGTCAGTAGCAATCCAAGTCAGAGGGTTTATGTGCATCCTACTCCTGAGACTTCAAAATCCTAGATGAATATTGTAAGAATGATGGAGATTGCACTGTTAGGGATGCCCATTTCTTTAAAGAGGAGATGTTAGACTATAGTTTTGTGCCCTTTTCATGTGGGTACTAAATCTCATGGCACCACTTTGAAAAAGAATGGGAAGAAGGCCTGACTAATATTCATGCTTCAATCAATATCATAAAGTCAGATTAACAGTACTTGTAGAAGCTTGCTGAGTACATATTGGCTGATGGAGTTCCTGTAGGACTTCGAATTATTCAAGTATTTTTGGGCAACTCAAGGCCAAGAAATGTGTCACATACATATAAACATATTTTCCTAAAACTGAAAACAATTGAATAGAACTGTCAATAGCAAAATAAATTGTGAATCAGCTTTTAGCTTAGATTAGAGATACAGCATGGAAATAGGCCCTTCAACCCACCGAGTCAACGTTAACTATTGATCATCTATTCTCGCTATCCCATTTCCTCATCAACTCCCTGCATATTAAGGGCAATTTTACAGACACCAACTAACCTGCAAACCAGTACTTGGAGGAAACCCACATGGTCACACGGAGAATGGGCAAACTCTACACAGACAGCACCCAAGGTCAGGATTGAACTCAGCTCTACCAGCTGCGCCACCCTGCTGCCTCCTTCGTTCCTTTTGCCGTTGTTTTAGGAGCTAATGCAGATGACTGAATCATTATTAATGTTTATGGTCTTGTGTGAGCAGACTGAATTAGATAGAGGTGTACGCTATCAAACACAAAATAAATTTGGAAATTTGCTAATGATACTCTCTTTATCACACCAAATTTCATTCCATGTATTGTAAGGCAAATTAATTTCATCATCCAAAATGTTTTCTTTCTCTAGGTTCTTGAATCAAGCCATCTAAACTATTTAAATCTAAAGTTAAAGTATGTATGAAAAGATTTTTCTCATATAATCTTGCACCAGTTGACTGGTTAAGTTAAAAATAGCTTGCTAGCTGACACAACCGATATTTATAATTTAATATAATTTCCTTAAATTAAGACCCAATTCTCCAAAATGTCTCGACAGCTGTTCAACTGGGGTCATGGACAGACTCTGACAAAGAGGATTCAAGAAGGGTTCAAGCTATAGTGTGTTCTTTCATATCCTGGATAGTACCCTTTGGGACCAAGTACCATATACACACTCATTCTTCAAAAATAGTCAAGCTTGATGTAATGGTTTACACTAAAACCACTACCCACCCCATACATCGTTTTGAAACATTTACTGAAAATAGCTGCAAATTCAAAACAGATGTAAATGTGCAGCTGTATTATAAATATAAGATACTCAATGGGGAGCTGTTAGAATTGATAATTCCCCAGTGCTAAATTCATAGATGAGTTATTAAGATCTTCCTCACAAGTGGAATAAATTCAGTATTCGACATTTCTCCATTGGGCTTTCTGTTTATACCATTATGGATAATTATTTTTATATTTCAATTAGAATTAGCTATCTGCCTATAAAAGTACTCAATTTGTCAAGGACAGCATAGGCCTTCTCCAGTCAATGTTGATGCCAAGCCATGGTCATGATTGGACTGTACAATACAGTATATGCTGCATTTTTACATTAAAGCAGTATTGGAATCAGAAAGAAGCAATAAACAAGAGCTGATATCATAATCAGATTTACAGGGTTTTTTTTTAAATTATTGATTAAAAAAGTTGCATCAAAGAAACTGGTGAATTGAAAGAAGTTGCAAAAAATCTCTGGTAATTAAACAGGGAGAAATAAATCATGAACAAATAATTCATTGAAAGTTGGAACAAGATAAAATATTTTCTTTCTGTTCAAAATATACTGCATGTCTGGGATTTCCTACCAATGTTTCACTGATTTTTTTTTTACAATTGGGACCTCCATCTCTTTAAACCCCTCTTATTTCCAGAAATGATTAGCTACAGAGAAAGTGCAGATATAAAGAATGCAAAGGCTGAAACAAGGCAAAATCTAATAACGGGGGGGGGGGGGGGGGGGGGGGGGGGGAACGAAACTGTTCTTAAATCTAATGGTACGTGCTTTCAGCCTTTAGTATACTCTGCCTGACGGGAGAGGGGAAAAGAGGGAATGACGGGAATGACGGATGAGAGTGATCCTTGATAATGTTGACTCCTTTCGCAAGTCAGAGTGAAGTGTAGAGGAGGTGTGGGAAGGGGTGGGGGGTGGAGGGGAGCTGCTTTGCTGCTGAGGCAGAAAGTGCCTCAAGGTGAAAAATGTTTGAGATATCAAAAGGTGAGTCACTTGTCAAAGGTGGTCTTGTAGCCAGAGTATTAAGTTGAGCTTCTGGACAAGCAGTTGAAGATCTGACCATGGGCAAAGCACCTTATTTCCCAGCACATTGCCCAGCATGATAAAGGAAATCAAACTAAAGTTAAAACAAGAGACACATATTTAACTTTGTCTGAAGATTTTTTACAATTAATTTTATTGGATGTGGGCATCACAGGAAAAGCCACCTGTAGTTTCTGCTGAGCAATGGTGAGCCACGCTTGTGAACTGTTGCGGCCCTTCTGGTGAAAATATCACCAGAGTGTGCCTTGGGCAGGGTGGCCATCGCTTTCTCATGCACCGCTGGCCTTTTTTTGTTGGTAGAAGGTGTAGGTTTGACAAATGCAGCCAAAATCAGTCAGATGCGTAACTGTAATGCATTTTGTAGATGGTGCACTGTGCACTTTTGGAAGGAAGGGGTGAATATTAGGGTACTGAATTACATGATAATAAAATGCACTACTTTATCCTGGATACTGTCAAATTTCTTGTTCCTTGTAGATGGTGGAAAACGTTTGAGGTATGAAAAGGTGAGTTACTTGTCATAGGATACCCAGCCTCCAAGATGGTCTTGTAGCCAGAGTATTTAGTTGAGCTTCTGGACAAGTAGTTGAAGATCTAACCATGTGCAAAGCACCTTATTTGCAAGCACGATAAAGGAAATCAAACTAAAATTAGACCATAGAACAGTACAGCACAGGGCCAGGTCCTTCAGCCCAACATGTCTGGCTGAACATGATGCCAAGTTAAACTAATCTCCATGCCTGCACATGATCCCTATCCCTCCATTCCCTGTATATCCATATGCCTGTGTAAATGCCTCTTAAATGCCACTATCCTATCTGCCACTACTAGCACTCGAGGCAGCGCATTCCAAGTACTCACCACTCTCTGCCCTGCGCATCTCCTAGAGACTTTGCTCCTCTCATCTTAAAGCATTTGATAGTTTCACCCTGGGAAAAGATTCCAACTGTTAAAATGAAAAAAATATACACCGAATGGGCTAGAAACTGTATTGCACATGAAAAGCAAAACTAAAATATTGCTGTGTATTGGGTCCAGAGCAACAACTTGCAAGTTGTGACGGGGGATTTTCCTTCTCGTCCAATGTTCAAGAAATTGTGCATGCAAAGGATACAGTCCCCACCTGGAACTAGAATGCAATTGCACATGGTAACTGCATGTAACTTAAAGAGCCATACGCAGTGTGAACCTAGAATAGCAATCTCCTGTCATTGTGGAACCTCATAAAATGACTGTCCACAAAGGACTTCATCTCCCGATTCAACATTTCAGTCTGGATTGTATGGAAATACCTCTAGTGTACTAGACGTGTGGTTTACTAAAACATGTGCTATATGATTTGTTTTCTGTACTTTTATCATGCTCTTTGTCCATCCCATTATGTGCACAGGAAAGACTTGAAAAGAACAATATGCCTATAACATACCTATACTGACAACTCCACTTAGTAATGTAATTATGAGATATTAAATGATGACACTCAAAAAGATCATTTCGAAAATTGGACAATAGTTTTAATTTGATTTTAGTGTTGCCTTGTGCTGGAATTGGGAGATCATTGCACCGACCCAGGTAATAATTTACAATTTGAAGGAGTAATGAAAAAAAATAACAGTATCCCCCATATCTTCAGAGGCTCTCGAAAACCAACAGCAATAAGAAAACCAATTAGAAAAGAATCCTCTCATGCAAGCTAGGATTTGTGTTGCAAATGAATCATACCTGGTCCTGATTTATTACTGGGCATATACAGTCAATGCATTTGACATAAGATTTAAAGGAGAACTCATTAAAACTTTAAAGAAGAATTAATCCCAGTTAAATCAACTTCAATATCTTTCTCTATAATCCTTCATTATCCAGTTACACTCCAATTTACATTGCCCGTTCTGACCTCAAAATGACTGGCGCAAGATAAGAAACACACGCACGTCATAGTTTATTGAGACTAAGGTCAGCTCAGGAATAGAACTTGTATGGACATTTTACTTGAACACTATATATGTGCAAGTCTTTGCTCGCTTATAATTTTTTTTAATTTTATCTTTCATATCAACTTTTATATGTCTGTCTTTTCAATAATTTTTCACCTTTTCTCAATACGCTTGATAATAGTTCTTATTTCTTTTAAACGTGCAAAGCTACTCTGTTCGGCATGGCAGACAGATGAACATGTTTATAAATGTGGGTGATAGTAATTACCCATCCTTTTTTACCAATGCCTGTTAGCAGATGTGAAATTGTTTATGGATTCCACTTATTCCAAGAACCCCCACCAACACTCTAATAGCTACCAATGATAGATGTCGACATTATAAAGAACAGGAAAGGACTATTTGGTTCCAACAAGCCTGTCCCTGTTTGATTAACCCTGGCTTCAACTAATTGCCTTCCAAATCCCTCATTCCATTTCAACTCTAGAAACAGATCTAATTGACCATTAAATCAATTTTCATTGTCTGCTTCAATGGCATCACTGGTAACTATTTCATACTAAAAAATAATTGTCTTGAAGAAAAGTTCAGCCTGACTTAATCCTATTGTATTTATTTTAAATTTTGTTCTTGACACTTGCATTCTTCATGCCTTTGAACAACCTTCTAAGATTAATTCTGTGAACCTCATTAGAATATTGAATATTTCAATTAGATCATCTCAGATTTTTCTTTTCTGAGGCAAATGAGATCCATCTTGACCATGAACTTAAGCTATTAGAGCAAAATAAAACTGGCAGCAATGAATATCCAAGGCATCAAGACCTTTGCAGAAGCATATCGTAAGCGGTTGCTTTTCAACAAATACGTATGGCTTTGCAATTTTGGTCCTTCTCTTGCTCAGAGCAAATTTCAGAACTATGTGCATTGAAGTCTCTATGGTTGCTGAGCTGTTGTGAGGAATGTCAAGTTGGAGAATGACCTTGAATAAATTTAGAAGCTAGTGTGTAAGTGGGATCGAATTCCTTTACCACGGTGTTAAGAGTTGGCTGTATTACTTTCAAATCATATTTGGTCTGCGATGGGTAGTTGTGGGAGGGAGGGAGGGAAGGGCGGTGAGGAGGGAGCACCGCGCTGTGGGAGGGAGGGAGGCCGTGGGTGGGCGTGGACCCGAGCAAGGCCGCTGGTGGGCGTGGACACGAGGACCCGAGCAAGGTCGCGAGCGGGTGAGGACCTGGGCGAGGCCAGGGCGGGCGTGTGTGTGAAACAGGTGCCGACCCGAGCCATGGTGTCTGCCCACTTTAATGTGACGTCATCAGTCGAAGCTGGTTGAAGAATATGTGTGTGAAAGGCAGTTTAAAAAGGTCGTTTGGTCTTTTTTAAATTTTATTCACCAATAATGTGAAATATAGGATAAAATCTTAAGTGAACCTGATCACTGCATGGAGGAGAAAAATGTCAGAAATGTAAAAATGTATGCACTACCTCGTAGCGTTTGAGAAAATACAAAAACACATACAAGATTAGACTTTTATAGGTATAGAGATGCTTCTGAATGAACAGTATGACAATATCAAAGCCAATTTACCGTCGAGTTCTGTTAATAAAAAATGCCAGTTTATTGGGAGATCGAATTTTAACAAGCAGGAATAATCAATTGTAGCTATTCAGGCAATGCACAAGAAAACCTATTCAGCCATGAAGACAGTTGTGTTTTAAAGAACATTAATTTGAATAATTAGAGTAGAAAGTAACAGAAAAACTTAAATGACATTGAGATACCAGTAAACGTGTTCAGAACATAACTATACTTGAAAAATCTTTCCTTTAGTGCTAATTCAAACACAATATAAATCACTTTTTTTTAAAAAGATATAAAGGACCACTGCAGGGTCATAAATCAAATTAAACCTCAGTGAATCAAGATAATGCACAATCGTTGGCCTGAAAACTGTGCATCATCTTTGAAGAGCGTGCTCATACAAAAGTGTGCAATGATAATCCCTCAATCGCTCAGTTAAGAATGGCAGTATCTATGCAGTGCTAAGCCACACAGAACAGAGGATAGCAGACTGTTCTCTGATCGGTTCCAGGTTGACTAATCTGTCACAGGAGCACATGCTATACTACAGCAGTGGTCAATGTCCCAAAGCAAGTAAAGGCAAAAAGTTAACCTGAATTTCTACTTCTGATCATTATCTAGTAATTGGAACATATCTGGGTGTGCGCAGAGCACTGCATTTGGATCGGCCACGATGCCATTGCTCAGGCTGCTAAAAAATATTGCAACGACTCTCATACAACGCCCTCAATAGGCCTCTTTTCATCTCCATGGATGGCCATTTGATGAGAAAATATACTTTATCATTTCATCAGCAAAGATGCGAACTGTGAAGATGTGGGACTGCTTTAAAACTGATTCATATAAACTAAATGGCAATGTAGAGCTGTTTGTTCCAGACATTCCTTACTCATCCATTTACAAGAGTCACAGGCTTGCTCTGTAAGTGTGTAAACTTTCTAGTCTATGATTTGTGTCAACTATGCCTGTGGCAGGTGAGTTCTTCAGTGCAGCAACCAGGTGTTCACCCATAATTATTTACTTATTGGTAGATTTGATTGCTGAAACATCCGTTGTCGCTATTTAACAATGATTTACTCACCAGAGCAATTTTCCCCTCCCTCTGCCAGATGCTCTCTGCCTGTGGTGGCTGGAGTTTACAAGCTCCAGGGGCTGCAAGTGGTTGTGTGGTGTTGTTTTTTGATTTTCCTGCCTGATCTGCAGAGACGGCGTTTGCAGAGTCCTCCATAATTTGACTATGAGACGATGATTCAACCAAATTGACAGTTCCTGTGTCACAGTTTGGGACATGTGCCTGCAATTTTGCCTTTGGCCTTTAAAAGTGAGAAAAACAAAATAAAATGATGAATCAATCGATAATGTTGACTTTTAGAATTTAAATAATTGAAAATCCTGATAAAGCTACTTTTATTTTTAAGATGGTACCACTCACATAATCCAAATCCATGTGTGTTTGTATTAATTAAACAATCAATGAATTAATGTCAAGCTAACATCATACAATAATTTTTCACTTATTACACAACACCAGAATATCTCACCTATCAAGGCAACACACTCTCAAATTATGCTTCAAAACCTATAGGAACCATCTCTGTATTCTCTAAAGAGTTGCCAACTCAATTGCACATTGTAATGTGCCTCCCCACAAAACACAGCTAATGCACAGTTGATTTCCTGCCTCAAGTTCAGGCTTGTTGTCTTTTACCTGACAGGCCTAGGACAGGATTCAAACTAAACATATGGTAATTTAATTAACTCCTTCTTTCCCACAAGGCACTTCTGAACATGTTGTTTGCCTTGAGGCTAAATATCAAACATGATGAAATTGTTTCCTGCTCTACTGCACACCTTGCCTGTGACTTATTGCGTGAACATTGGATAAAAACTGTTCACCTACTATATACAAGCCAGTCTCACACTTGACCTGCTTTGCAATCAGAAGATTAATTCTCTATTGTATGTAAAAGTTTTATTTTGACTTGTATGGCGAAAACTGACAATAAAAAATATATTCACTGGCAGCTAAAAGCACCAGCTAGTAGATCAGTAGCCAAAAGGTTTTAAGTGCAATTTCGCGAAGAACAAATAGCAATTTTGACATTTCAGTCAAACTTACAGCTGGAAATTTTAGCTTTCACAGAACAATGGTGACTCTAATTACTGTTTTTAAACTGGAAGTAATAAACCATTCTAACAACCTCCATCATGTGAAAATCATCCAGCAATTTGTGAAGAGCAACATTTGCTGTAAAATGGGGGGAGGGGGCACTGGCCAGTTCATTCAGAACCGCATGTACCTGCCTGCCTGTTGGCCGCTCAACACTCAGGTCTACACGACTGTTCCAAATGTTACTTCAAGGAAAATGTAACTTCAACTAATTATCCTGGGGCAGCAATTGATCAATAAGATTTTCAAATAAGCCGAAAATACTTCGAAACTTTCAAACACACAGTACTAATTACTCAGATGGCCTCCATGATATATTTTTCAGCAACCTTGTGTTCCCATTATGCAAATATCAGTTTTATGTGATGGAGTTTATGATATTCCAAAATGTTTGATTGGTCAACAAGGTCAAAGACAAACACATCTTAAAATGTAAAGGCTGATTCGGTCATGCTTAGATGCTACAAAATATTCTCATCATTGTTTTATATATTCTCATCAGTGCCCCAAGGCCATAATCAAAATGACATTCTCTTTTCCTTTATTCAAGGATATGTCAACCCTGCTCGCATGCTTTGGATTAGACTTGCTTTCTTATTAGTAAAAAGGGAGAAGTGCTACTTTCTCATTGCAATATTTGCCTACTAAAATAAATGGGAAAATTGCCACTTTCAGAGAAGTAGATTTCCCTGAAGATCCTGAAGGCAATTTAAAAGATATAGTATGAATGTAATTGTAATGTTTGCTGGAGATTTATGCAAACACAAAGGCATGTAAATAGGGAGATAGCAAATTAAAATAAATTATCTCCAATGCACAGTGTTTATCTGGTAAATTCATGAGTCGTGCAAGTGTGGTGATACTTTAGATGGGCCAACATTTAAGGATGGAGGAGATAGTCAGTCTGTTTACCATACTTAATTATTAAGCAACAACATCTGGTGAAAGAGCATATGGGGACAATAGGTAAAGACATGGTTAGGAATTGTCATAATGGTCTGATAGTCAAATGATGATCTGTCAACTTCCATTGCCGATGTGAAATAACATAGTTCAGAGTCACAGAACCATGTGAAGCAAATAGCCAGATGTTTGTGTAGAAAAATAGAAAAGCAGCATGGTTAGATAGATTATATATGAAATTGCAGGAAGCATATCATGCTAATATTTTTTTTAAAACACTTTAGAGACTGGCTTGGGAAGGTATTATAAGGGTGGAAAATAGAAAAGATGGGCAGAATAACTTTTGTGTTTTATATGTGTGAGAGAGAGAGAGAGAGAGAGAGAGAGAGGAGAGAGAGAGTGAGAGAGAGAACATTGAACACAGCAACAGTGCATAAGATCAAATCATGGCAATAATATGCCAAACCTGAATTGGGTAAGTACACAGCTATGATAATGTCCCTAGATTTTCACTTAAATTATCCCAACATCAAGCTCGCAAACTAATATAATCTCAGAGAGTTACAATATTACCAAAATTGGTATTTATTTCTTTTTTTAAAGAAATTACCACCAAAGTTTAAAATAAGCAACCAGGACATCTTATTCATTCCATTTGTTTTCTCCAGGGAGAAAGGCCTAGTGACAAACAAGAAAAAGATAAAAAGAGCATCATTCCATTAAAAGTAATTCTACAGGAGAATTAAAGGAGAGGTGCAGAATGATATACCAAGGTGTTATAAGAGGACTGACGAGGCGCCAGATAGGGCAGGGTGGGTATTCAACATCAGTCTGCTTCCCTGAAGTATGTAACAAATCTTTTACTGGGGCTTGGTTACGCAATGGTTAGGCATGCAATGTACTTGCTCCAGACACTTAATGAAACAGATCAGAATAAGCTTGTTGTGGTTTGCATGGAAATTTCAGGCCCAATTAAATGAATTGATATTTAGTGTACCTCATTTAAACTACTTATGCCTCCAGGCTCCCTGTTCCTCCTCTAATTTCTTGCAATGTACACATCAATGATTTCAGCAGATCTATCAACACTTATCTCAAAGCTTGTTGGTTAGCATTACACTTTATTCAAAACAAAATTCTCTGATGTTAGAAAACAAAGAGAATCCATTGGTTTTGCACTGAGGTATCATTATTTTTCCATGATTCATAAATTCATTGTGGTGCCTCAGCATTTTAGATGCTTAACTATCAGCGGACAAATCATTTGTGTTTCGCTATACTGTGTCACAAAGTGGTTCAACTAGAATTCATTACCAGGATTTATCATACATATTGCCTTGCAAGTGACTGGGATAGCACCACAGATTTATTAAGAAGCCCTGGGACATTTCAAATAGTTAATCCTAGTTTAACACAGGGTGGATGGAAAAGGGAGAAGGCGTTTGCTTGGTGCCTTCTTGCAGGTCTCATTATAGTGTTGGTGCTGAATATATGGTGCAAAAAACCCAAGAATGAAAACCGATGGAATGATTTTTAAAATTGGGCAACGTAACAGTAGAAAGATGAATCGCCTACAAAATCGTTCTTGATTAACCTCAAGGTATTTGGAACTGGAAAATTCCACCAGCCCTACAAATACTTCATTGTTATTAAAAATGTCAATGCAAATACAGATTATATTGCAAATGGCAAGAATTAGTTATTAAACAAACAAGTAATTTTCCATTATTTCTGATCGTTCTTCCAAAATACATATTTAAATGTTCTCCTTTGACAGACGTGGTGTTACTGGACTGAAACTGCAGCATCAGAATTTTCAATGGAAATGACAATGGAACTTTCAGCTTTCAAATTTAAAAAAAAATCTCAGCAGCTACTGTGTTCTAGTTTTTATGTACTCTTAAAGTGCTCATTTTCCACTTTTTCAAAAGGTGTACACATGTATTTCTGATCAAAATTTGAAATCATTGTTTTCTTTGATTTCTTCCCACTAGCTTACATTTCTGAGCATCTTCAAAAGCATTTCTTCCATCTTATCATACCATGATAATCCATTTTATTTACCTACTACTTGAAATGCTTCACTTTTCTATTCAACTCTTTAGTTCCCTTCCATCCTCCGACATTTTCTCTTCTCAATTTATCTCCTTAATTTTTTTTATTTTCTGAAATATGACTATATATAATTAAGGTCTCTGATGGTTGGTGGCATTTGTCATTTATGAATCTGGTCAATTAATGCCGGGGGCTGCAAAAATGAGCAGATATCATAGCTAAAATTGATCCTGCCTCCATAGAAGGAATGAACCTCATCTACTCTAGCTTAGTACACAGAAGATAAGCAAACTTGCTAGTATAATGAAATTACCATACAAAATTGCAATATGTTCCAAATATACTGAGAAATATAGATATATATCTTAGTATATAAATCTCAATCTTAAAAAGCGAATGTTCTTAAAATTTCATTTTTAAGTTCGGACTAACAGACCAGCAATGGGACTCTGCCTTGGATTTGATCCATTCTTCCTCCATATGTGCCCGTCATGGCCTAATCCAATGCCAAGTCCTTCACAAAGTCCACTACACAAATGCAAGATTATCTAGAATTTACCCCGCTGTTAGGGACACCTGCAACAGATGTGATCAATCTCCTGCCAACCATAGCCATATGTTTTGGTCTTGCCCTAAGCTAGCAGCCTTTTGGAGGAGTGCTTTCGACTTGATAAGCAGAGCCTACGGCCAGACTATTCCTCCAAACCCACTGTCAGCCATTTTCGGTACCCCTCCCAACACCAACTTCTCGGTTGCGGTGAAAATGGGTTCTAGCTTTTGCAACCTTGTTAGCCCGGAGACTGATCTTGCTTAACTGGAGGCTCACCTGTCCCCCGACACACACCCGCTGGATTAAGGAGGTGCGTTACAATTTAAAGCTTGAAAAACTTAGGTTCTCTCTCAAAGGCTCTACCAAGACATTCCTAGATACATGGAACCCTTTCTTGGAACTTGTTAACTCTCTCAACCTGTCCTCGGACTCGGAAGAGGACTGAGTGCTCTCCACCATTGTTCTGCTCTACTGCAGCTGCTCTCCCCTTAACCCCCCCCCCCCCCCCTTTTTTATTTAATTTCTTTCTTTTTTTCTTTTTTTTTTTAGTCCCCCCTTTTTTTTTTTTTTTTTTTTTTTTTTAGTACTTTTTGTTTCGTTTATCGTACCATATTTGTGTGGATGTGTATGTATGTGAGTATTTGTCCCCGTTTGGTTTCAACCTGATTCGGGTGGGTTGAAGGTGGGTAAGGGTAAGGGCTTTGAGGGTCGCCTACATACTGTTGCACAATTATGCCTTGACTGTCACTGTCTGTTATCATTGTATGTATGCAAATTGCTGTGAAATTCAAATAAAAAGATTTAAATCAAAAAGCGAAAGTTCTTAAAATTTCATTTTTAAGTTCGGAAGGCACGTTTTTATTTTAATTAACACAAAGTTAATCACGTGAATAATTTACATTAAATTAAATCAGCTTTAATGGTTCCAATTAATTTGACAAGTCACATTTTTTTTTTAACATTTTAACACTAGACGTAACTATTTTCCACCTTAGTCAGTCTCTTATCTCTACTATTGTTTTCAGTAATATAAAGATGTTCTAGGCTGCATATAGAAGAAACTGATATTACATTAGGAAGTTGATTAGGCAGTCGAGGAGGAATTCCAAAGCCAAGTATCCAGAACTTCCCTGGATGTTACCTGGACTTGGGACAGAGGTACAAGTTGAACCCGGGAATCAAATGCAAAGCTCCTAATTAGGTCCACTGAGCTAATATAGCTGTTGGATTGCCCAGGGCATATTATCTCTTTATTATGCCTGATTTATTTCTGTATCTCATAGCTGTTTACTCCAAAGGAACAATATGCTCTCACCCCTCCTGAGCCGAGGTCTTAGAGACTCCATTCTGCTAAAGAACAGATACCAGGATCTTTTCAAAGAACAAAAAGATATCATTGAGAAGGAAGACAGATGGAGCTTATGCTTTTCATGGCTGACATGAACCAATTAGGATAACCACAGATTCTTGCCACTGAGAAGCATGGGTCAATGAAAACAAATTATATGCGATTCCATGGTAGGGGTCTAAGAATTCAGGTGACACCAGGCAGTGAACTCCTTCTGAGCTTTCTATACAACAGAAAGTATCCTAAGCTTATAATGACTGACACAAACTGGCAGCTAGGCACCAAGTTTTTAAAAAGGAAAATCTAATTTGTAAACAAATTGACATCATAACAAGCTGTAAACAGCTGTCCCGGTTCTGACAGATTTACTGATGCTTCAGTGACTAAAAATCACAATGTTTTTCCAAAGCAACTTCATTAATTTGTGGTCTGGCATTCATTAGGACAACAAGCCCCAGGGGACTACTTACAGCTTAGCCTCCATGGTAATGATGTGAGCTTTGGGTCTGCTGATTTTAATGTGGGTGCAATTCCTGGGCAGTGCAATCACACAGTTGTTACCAATTTTGTGTGGGCAGAGCAATGTCTTTAAAAAATAAAGCATATTAAACATCAATGGCAAAACACAAGCTCATGTTATTTAAAAGACAATACGATGTTAAAAATGTGCCCTCTATCAACAATTTAGTCTATGATATGATTTTACTAAATGCAATTGAATGCACAAATAGAAGTCCCCTGTGATATTGAGAAACAAGCAACTACTTGTTCTGGCCTGCAGAGATTTCTCAGATTGGTTAGAATCATCACAGTCAGCACTGGTAATGGAACTTTACGCTGTTCAGTATGAACAAGCTGGTCTGTAGAGTGGAGGGAAGTAATGAAGTAATTAGCTGGACTATTATAAGCACCTGTGACACTGATTAATACATGTCCGCTCTGGCAAAGTTTCTTTTCCAATTCTACTAAACCTCGTGTTTTCAGTTAACCACTTCCTCCATAAGATTAAGCGATAACATAGTGTACTTGAGGCAGAATTTGCGACCATGTTGCATGAAATCAAATGTAATTTGCTGAAAAAAAGTACTCAAGCGAGGCTATGTCTTAATTGCCCCACGTCAAACCTAACAAACATTAACATACTGTCTGACCCATAAGCACACACAATGATCTTCCTGATATCCTTATAATAATGGAAAATATTGGGTTGTGATTAGCTAAACCATTTATCATTATAATCTAAATACCACTAGATTTATTTAGATTGAAAATCTCTTAGTTAAGTCATTAAGAGTAATGCTGTAAACTGTCGTTAATTAGTGCTTGCTTTTCAACCTATTTGAAATAGTCTAATGAACCTTTCAAAAAACCACAACACAACATAAAACAATAACCCTTATTGTACCGTGGTAAATTAGGTACAGGGCCAGTATCAAAAAATATATTCGATAATATATCTATTTGTTTAAATAAAACCCAGAGGCAATGCAAATTTCATGTAATTTCTTTAGAACATTATAATTTTACTGACTTTAATTGTCATCTTTAGGCTCACCCCTCCAAAGGCAGCATTCTGTGGCTGCCACAGCTGATTGCCAAATTTTCTTCACCTTCCCTTATTTTGCCAGCTGCTACACTTTATATCAGTTTAAGAAGGAACTGCAGATGCTGGAAAATCGAAGGTAGACAAAAATGCTGAAGAAACTCAGCGGGTGAGGAAGCTTCTATGGATCAAAGGAAATGGGCAACGTTTTGGGCCGAAAACCCTTCTTCTGAAGAACACTTTATATCAGATTAAGAATAACACTACAGATGTGAAGAAGTCCAAACTCAATACCACTTGATAAAATACCTATCCCCCTTTTTCCAGCAGGAGATAGAATTCCATGTCATCTTACAAATAAATATTAAAAATAAAAGGTACACAAAAACGCTGGAGAAACTCAGCGGGTGCAGCAACATCTATGGAGCAAAAGAAATAGGTGACGTTTCAGGCCGAAACCCTTCTTCAGGCTGACGTGAAAAATATACTTTTTTCTTTTACTTCTGGTAGTGTTCCCTGAAAAGGTAGGATCCATGAGGATGGGCAGGATTCTTGCCTAACTCAAAGAGCATGAGAGTTCCCATCCAAGAAGATCTATCTGCACTTTAAAGACGTACGGGTTTGTAGGTTAATTGGCTTGGTAAATGTAAAAATTGTCCCCAGTGTGTGTAGGATAGTGTTAATGCGCGGGGATCGCTGGTCTGCGCGGACCCGGTGGTCTGAAGGGCCTACTTCCACACAGTATCTCTAAACTAAAAAAAAACGAATCTATATCTCCCACCAAGGTCTAGATGGTCACTTCTGCTTAGTGTGAATCTGACCATTTGTTTTTTGGGTTCTTTGGGCTTTAATGTGGCAATAGCATTATCTCAGCCTACCACATTCTGCCACAGGGTGGCATAGCTCAATGGGTCTGTGATGTAAGCTGCACCATGTGTTATCTTATGACTTTTATCCATGTTATATTCCAGTGAGGAAAAATACACATCTTGCACCCTGTAAACAACATACTTCCACACAGAGCAAATGATGCCCAATAACAGCTTGCACCAAGCATTAGTCAACAATAACACTTGTAGAGACCAGTCATCAAATTAAAGATAGACACAAAATGCTGGAGTAACTCAGCGGGACAGGCAGCATCTTTGGAAAGAAGGAAGGGGTGACATTTCGGGTCGAGACCATTTTTCAGACTGAACGTTACGGGAAAGTGAAACAAGAGATTTAGATATGGTCTGTATCTCTCGTTTCCCTTTCCCATGACTTTCAGTCTGAAGAAGGATCTCAACCCGAAATGTCACCCATTCCTTCTCTCCAGAGATGCTACCTGTCCCGCTGAGTTACTTCAGCATTTTGTGTCTATCTTCAGTTTCAACCAACATCTGCAGTTCCTTCCTACACATTTAGTCAGCAAAATAATATCGTTTCAGAAGAAATGAAGGTATATCTGAACTGAAATGAGCCTCTGTACATATCGAATAGAAGGACCCACCCTTCATTTTTCTCCAGTCTGACATCACATATTCCCAATTTTCGTAATGTTTCTAGAATTCAATTGGACCATTGATTTACCAATACTAAATTTAACCCAGTGGTAATGGCATTGTTGTTGGGCAAGGCATCTAAAAACATGCACAAAAATGTTATTTCTGGTATATTTCTATGAGATCAGAAGTCTGTATGTTGTAGGGTTTCTTATAATTTTGGTCATTCTTTTCTTACTGAATCATAAGAATTGTTTTGTCAAATTTCATTTTCAATAAACATCCTGGATCATTTCACCACTTATTTTTGTGAAGTAGTGTGAGAATATCAAATCTCCATCCTCTGGTTTTATAATTATGGGGACTTTAGTTGTCATTAAACATATTTTGCAGAGACAATGATTTGAACTGCTAATCCTTATTTTAAGTGTGCCACTCTCACCTAAACAATTGGGCATTTACCATTAAAGTATACTTTGAAGAAAAGGTTTTAAAAATTATTTTTCCTGCTCCCCAGTAAGGACTTTATCCTGACAGATTATTTCCCAAGAATGCCTTCATCCCTTACAAGTTTCTCACCTTAGCCTTTCCTTTACAAAAGAAAACATGAAGTCATGTTTAATAATGCCTATTGTTTGATTTGTATCATCAGTAACCAAGCAGTCATCCTCCAGATGTGTGCTGAAGCACTGTCTTTAGTGTACAACTTAACTGTAAAATCTTAGTCAAGATGGATCTCTAACATGTTCTCATCTAATATATAAATGGGGTTTCTCATGTTACAGCTCTATGGAACTTTGATTATGCCAAATTTGGAGTATTGTGTACAGTTCTGGTCACCGCCTGTTCCTTTGTTTTGTAGGAAGGAACTGCAGGTGCTAGTTTAAACGGAAGATAGACACAAAAAACAGTAAATGGAGTAACAGGCAGCATCTCTGGAGAGAGGGAATGTGTGACATTTCGGGTCGAGACCTTTCTTCAGACCTTGACACGAAACATCACCCATTCCTTCTCTCCAGAGATGCTGCCTGTCCCGCTGAGTTACTCCAGCATTTTTGTCCTTTGCTGTACTGTTCTGTGTTCTGAGTTACCAGGAGGATTCATGAGATAGTGATCAGGACCATGAGACCAGACCCTTTTCCTACTTTAGATACAGCTGACTGAGACTGATTAATAGCAAAGACTGAAGAGGGAATCTTGGGACTACCTCGACTGTGCGGCTCTGTACCATACCCTCCCCTAGAGTACGTATTGAGGTCGGTCATATGCCATCCACAAGAAGAGGAAAGGATTATCTCAAAGTGAAATAAACTGTGACTTCTTCCTTGCTTCAATGATGCAGTTTAGAGAGCTAATGCTTCACAGCCTTATGTTGGGTCTTAAAGAAATGCCAGAGATCCTCCTGCCTCACTCCATGTTTCTGACCTGTTGACAAACTTTATACCCAATCATATATTATTTGTTTCAGCACAAAATATCATTCCACTGCTACACATAACAATTGATTAATTTTGTGCTTGCCTTCTCTGCACAGTTCAAACACACTGTGGCTTCATTGACTTCTTCGTAGGTGACGCCGCCATTGCTGGAGATGTAAAGCATAGCCGAATACTTGTTCAATACAACTTCATTTGCAGGAAAGGCATCCAAGAAAGCTCTGTGCAGGGTTTCATCCTCTTGGCTCTCCGCCTCAGTTAGTGATGAAGGATTCGCACCTGTGCATAAATGAAAAATGTTCAGAGCAATTCTGTGAAAGTTAGTATTCTTCAGTGTGATGTACTTCACAAGTACTCACATCCTACCCCTGCGCCAGGCAGCAGGTGAATATATTTCTTTGTGTCCACTAGGTGGTATCTGGTAACCAGTTGCCCACTGTTATTCCCAACAACATTTTTGCACAAGCATTTATTTATTATAAGTAACTAAAATGATAGCCAGTTATATTATTTTTTTTAAATTGAATTACACCTGTACACCATTATTTCAGTCTGCTTAATGTAGTCCTTTGTTTATAACAACAACAATGAGTATTACAAAGAAACAAACAATTTTACAATTACTTTTACACCTACTGTAAGAGTGGTTTGCTTACATTTCTTTTATTCCAAATAATGCTTTGAGGAACCCTACCCTTGGTCGCATTTTGTTTCTTGCATGATTTTCTGCACCAGCCCTCTCCCATATAATACCAATGGAATTCATTCACCTCTTATTATATCATCAGGATATTCCAAAGTGCTAATGATGTACTATTTGGAATACAGCTGTAGTTGTAATGTTGAACACAAAGTAGCCAGTTTCTATGCACACTATCTTACAAACAGCAATAGTACAATTTGGTAACACTGATTGAGTGGCCATCCTTTGTAATAAGACCACGGGATCCTTTACAGGTTAACGTGAGGGAGCAGACATATCTCTGTTTAACATCTAATTCAAACAACTGTACCTCCAACAATGTAGCATTATCTCAATACTGCATTAGACTGCATCTGAGATTGAGGTTCCTACACAGTGATGAACCCAGAATTATTTGACCTAGAGCTGTGTTAGAATTGAGCCATTGTTGCAACTATTTTGCAATGGTGCAAGGTGTTGAAAGGGAAAGATAGATCAGCCATGATTAAATGGTGGAGTAGAATTGATGGGCCAAAAGACCAGATTCTGCTCCGATAACTTTTGAACTTATAAACTGTGCATGTGGAAAACTGACATTCTTCATTTAATTGCTGAATATGTGGGGTTGTGGCATTTTATAGTCACTGAGCAGGAAGACTATGGGTCTCCAGACAGTTACATCATGCAGAACAAAAGTGCTGGAGTTACTCAGCAAGTCAGGCAGCATCTCTGGAGGACATGGACAGGTGACATTTCACATCAGGACCCTTCTTCAGAATCAGAAGAAGAGGGTGAGGAAGGTTCCAGGCCCATAGGCCGAGTCTGAAGAAGTGTCCTGAACAGAAACGTCACCTTTCCATGTACTCCAGAGATGCTTCATGACCTGCTGACTTACTCCAGTACTTTAACTTCCATCCAAGATTCCAGAATCTGCAATTCTTTGTGTCTCCAGTAAAACTGGGTGTGCCAGTACCAAAAGATAAGACTGTAAAATGTTAAGGAAAAATGTTTCCTTTGCTGTAAATTGTGTAGACCACCTGCAACCCCACAGTATGGCAAGCTTCCGAGTGGTACAATTGAAAGACTCTACATCCAACCAGGCTAAAGAGAGCCTCCTCAGGCTGGAATTCCTATCTCTGAGATATATATCTTACCTTCTGACTCTTGCTGGGGTAGCTTACTATGGGAATGATTAGTCCACAGATGTGAGCATTGCCTTAACTGCTAACACTCTCATCTCCAAGTCACTGCAGAAAAAGGTGGACAGAGGGAGTGCTATGACATTTGTGGTGGAACTGTCCACATTAGATATCAACCTGAGCCCCTACCTGTTTTCTTTGTGAATAATTTTAGATTTGGTGGCAATGGGCAGGGTAGGGAAGGGGCTGTATCTACACCTAATTTAACCTTACTTTCATTAATTCCACCCAACTGCGTGATTCATTAGAGGTCACTGACTAGTAAAGAGTTGTAGGTACACTGGTTGATTCTTCCCGATGAAGCATAAATGCCAAGGTAAGCTATTGTCCAGGGATGGCATTAAAAAAGAGTCAATATTTGTAGGTAGATTTCAACTATAGTGGCCATTAAAATGAACCCTGTTAGTTGGGTATTAGAAAATTAAGTAACACTGAGCCTACCCTTATAATTACTAAATGCACACTCTATATGTACATTGAGGATGTGACAAGTTCCTATTTTAAGTCTTTGATACTGCTGCTGTAATTTACAGCTTGAATTCTGATTAATTTACTCCATTAAAACGGTGGCAGGATATGATGAAGAAACCTGGTGAACAAATGACAATAATAAACAACCAAGAGTAGGTGTAGCTGAGCTTCTGCCACATCAGCAATTGCTTCAGCTCTCAGCTGCAAGTTATGCCAAAATAATCCCTGGGGTGGTAAAACCCCAATCTGTGTACGGTTTGTCGTTCCATTATTATTGCCTAATTAAATGATGATTTAAAGCATATGGTACATCTGTTAGTGTCTATTTTTATTATCCCCTTGGACCGAGAAGAAAATTACGATTGGCTGCGGACGTGTGGTGTGTGAGAACCTGCTTGTTACTATTACCTGCTAATTGAAGTCAGTGAGCAACTAAGCAAAGGCCATTACCTGGTCATGTCACAAGGCATAGGCTAATGCATTGACATTGTCGCAGAAATGCTTTTCATTACGTATCCTATAAACCAAATATGCTGCACCATTTACACTGAAGCAAAAAAAAATCACTTAGTATGGATGCCAACTGACCAGAACAATTTGGGCGTGAAATCTCTCAAACCGAATTTAGTCTTGAGCTGGTGGCCTTGGAAAACTGAATAAAGAAAATAGACTATATTGCTGGTCTTTTCGTGAAGCCAAACAATAAGGCTCAGCCTTGTTGAAAATCCCAGCATTTGTGGAAGGAATATTCATGCTTGGATCCTGTCCCAGATCAGATCTTGTGCAAAATCCTTGACCCCATTAATTTCAAAGTGGATCACAGTGTTTTGAAGCAATAAAGCAAGGTCAAGAACCGTTCCATGTTTTTAAATGGTGCATTTAATTTAAGTATGTTAAATTTAGTTTACATTTTTCCCATTCATTATTTCATTTAAATGACGTTTAAAATAAAGAGAGCGGCATAGTGTTGCAGCAGTTGATTTGCTGCCTTACAATGCCAGAGACCCGGGTTCAATCCTGACTATGGGTGTTGTCTGTACAGCGCTTACACATTCTCCCTGTGACCGCATGGGTTTCGTCCCACATTCCAAAGTTTGCAGGTGTGTACATTAATTGGCTTTGGTAAAAATGATCCCTAGAGTATATAGGATAATGTTGGTGTACGCTAGTGATCACTATTCGGCGTGTACTCAGTGGACGGAAGGGATTGTTGCCGCACTTTGTCTCTAAAATCTATTAAGACCTCACGGTTATTGATAGCTGGCAAAGCCAGAAAACAGCTTTGCAGGCTATTAAATCTAATATTGGGAGTTTAGGGCAGGCAGGGCTTCCTCAGTAAATGATTGGAGTTCTTGCAGCAGCAATATCACTGTTGGTCAGCAAGATACTATCTCTACACGTGGACCAGGTAAGTTTGGGCATGTGCTGGCATCTGAGAACAGTGGACCAAAGATCAAAGTATAATTTTAGGCTAAGGTTATAAATCATGAAATCCACAAGGAAAATAAATGTTCCTTAAATTAATGATAGAATGTGCAGGTAGATGAGTGATAGTCTTGGCATCACTTTATTGTCACATGTGCCAATTATGGTACAGTGAAATTTGAGTTACCATACTAAGTGAAAAGCAACAAGTCACACAACCAAATAAAAGTTAACATAAACATCCACCACAGTGGATTCCACATTCCTCATTGTGATGGAAGGTAATAAAGTTCAAACTTCTTCCTCTTGTTCTCCCGCAGTCGGGACAGTCAAACCTTCCGCAGTCACGGCAATCAAAGCCCCTGCAGCCGACAATCGGAGTGCCCGTCGGGGCGATCCAAACTCCCGAGTTGGGGCAGTTGAAACTCTCTCCGCGGCATGGAGCTCCCGAGTCAGCCTCTTCTCACCAGAGACCTCGGTCTTCACGATGTCAAAGTCCACAGGCCCCGCGGTTGTAACTTTAAACCCAGGCAAAGGGATCCCAAGCTACGCAATGTTAAAGTCCCGCAGACTCCCGTGGCTTGGAGCACACGCTCGGTCTCCAGGAAAGGTTGCCAACACCACGATGTTAGGCCGCAGTAGGGACGGAGATACGATATGGACGGTAATTGCATCTCCGTCGATGTAAGAGATTGAAAAAAGGTTTCCCCCCAACCCCCCCCCCCACATAAAACAAAAGAAGGAACATTAAATATAGTCTTTAACATATATGAAATATAACAAAAAAGAAGAAAGGACAGACAGACTGTTGGCAAGGCAGCCACTGCTGATGACGCCACCCTGTTCTTGTGCTGTACTGTTCTAATGTATTAAGGACATATTCACTCTTCTGGGTCAAACTGAGATGCAGATAGTTGACGTGGTCCATTCTGACATAGACAGAGTAGATTACATGATGTTGTACAATTCAATGTTAAATTCATAAGATTGCAATGTGGCTTCATGGAATATGAGATGGTGCTTTTTAGTCTTTCATTGGACCACTTTTGAACACTTCAGAAGAGCCAGAATGGGAAAGGGTGGGGGTAGTATTAAAGTGGCAAGCAACAGGAGGCTCAAATTGTTCCTGTAGCTTGAAGGCAGGTGCTCCACAAAGCGACCATCCAATCTGTGTTTGTTTTCTCTGATGGAGAGGACAATGAATAGAGTACACAGAAGAAATGCAATGAAACTCTGCCACATCCACAAGGTTTATTTGGGCCATGAATGGTGGAAAAAGGTAAAAGGGTAGTTGTTGCATCTTCTATTTTGTTGAATTGGATGAGCACTTGAATTGCCTGAACGTAGATAGCCATCAGCCAAGTGTTGGAAGATGGGATTATTACAGGTAGGTGCTCAGGGGTCAGCATGGATGTGGTGAGCTTGAGTGGCCCGTTTCCCTGCTGTGTGACTCTTTGACTTCATTACTCTACGTGACGAGGCCATGGTGTTATGTACAATGGCAAAGGGAAAACTAGTTACTGCTTGGATAATACTACAGGATACAAACCATGTGCAGGCAAATTATTTAGTTTAATTTGGCATTATGATCAGGGCAGACATGTGGAGCAAAGGGCCTGTGTCTGTGTTGTACTTTTTTTTATGTTCAATGTTGTACTACCACTTTTCCTCAATTTCACCTACTGAGATCATATTGAACAAGTAAGGAGTAAAAGATCGAACAGTAATACTAAATAATGGTGCCCTTCATTAGAGTTTCACCAAAAACAAAGTGTTTTTACATTTGCCTTTAAATATCTGATTTAAGAATATATCCTGGAGCTGCATGAGTCTTGAGGGCATCCCGTATGCAGGATGTTTGCCAGACACATACAGTGGTATGGCAAGGTCCATCATACACGCCCTTCCTTTGATGGAAGGTCACTGATGAAATTGCTGAAGAGAGTTGGACCGTGGACAATGACTTGAGGAACTCCTACAGTGATATCGAGGATTATTCAGGCCTGGATTATTAACCTCCAACATCCACAACCACCTGTTATGACTCCAGCCATTGGAATGTTTTTCCTTTGATATCCCCTTGACTAGTTTTGACAGGGTGCCTTGATGTTCAGGGAAATCAATATTATTACAGTTCTTGGATTCTGCTCTTTGGCCTACACTTAGACAAACACTGTGATTTGGTGTGAAGCTGAATTGTCCTGGCAAAACCCAAACTGTGCATCAGTGAGAAAATTACTGGTGAGTAAGTGGCAATTGGCAGCACAGTTGACGATGAGGCTTTCCTGAATTAAACGATCATTGAGAGTAGAATGATTTAGCAGAATCTGTTCTGCTTTTTGTGAATGTGGCACCTCTGGGTAACCTTCCATATTTTGGGGTAAATGGCAGTCTTGTGACTGTACTGGAACAGCTTGGTTTGAGACCCTGGGATGTTGTCTGGTCTCACAGCCTTTGCTGTATCCACTGCTTTCTGCCTCATGTAACACTCTGCTACAGCATTCAGAATCTTCTGCTTCATGTAGCCCATGGGTGCTGCAACATCAAGCTACGCTGAATAAAGTTATGAATGTGTTTGGGCATAATGATGCATTCTTCTCTGTGTGTGCATTTCTTTTTAGTGTTGCTTAAAGGTGCTTTTATATCCATGCCACAAAATGATTACAACAAATGTCAAAGCACAAGCAATCTTGAATGCTACACAACAATCTTTTATGAAACATTATTTCAACTAAACTTACTTTGATCATACTTCCAGAATGATAGTCCAAATTTGGATGGGTTAATTATCGTCACAGGTGTGCTGACACAACCCATGTCGGAGAGCAACGTGTATTTTCTTTAATTGCGTGGAAGTTGAACCGGATATGCTACCTAACACTTTCCTGTGCCATGTTGCTAGTGCCACATCATAAGTGGGAAACGAATGAGGTAATACTGAAAACAGCAAAACAAATTCTAAAACTACTGGGTTAAATTAGCAGGTTCCATAATATCTCACTTAATCCTGCTCCTCCTCGAGTGACATGGTATGGTTTGAGCTGCACCTGCTCCATGCCACAAAACAATCCCCTCAACAATACCACAAGCACTCACGTGTATATCAACGACTTATGCTAATGCAAGTCAAAAACAGATGACTAAAAAATGTAGTCCCAGCTCAGGAAAGTATCCATCATTATATTTAATCTTCTTTTCATCTAAAATTGACCATAGTGGTGTCCGGCTGTATAGTCAATGGCCTTTTACCCAATTATTTTTCAATGAAAGACAAATATGAAGCGATCCCATTCCTAAGAGTCAACGGCATGTTGAACAAGTCTATCATTTCCAGCAAGATCTCAGCTTGTGCTGTGCAGCACACATCTTTTATTGTCTATAATGTGGTTTATTCAAATATTCCCAACATATGGCTTATTACATTTTTTAAGGGGGCATACAATAAATATTATAAAGAGTAAAAACAGAGTGCCAATTGTTTCAGAGTGGGATATGGAAAAGATTTATTGAGTTAATAACCTGCAGAACCTGTAACTTGAGCTGTGAGGTCATTTAGCCACAGACATTTTTCCACCTTCATTCTGAAACATATGGGATTGTCTATTTACCAAGCAGTAAAAGTACTTCCATTGTAACAATGGCTTCCTTGCAACTGAAATAGTCTTCAACATATTTTGATATGATTTGAAATAAGTTTGCAATAAATTTAATAAATGCTGTGATGATTCAATTTCCCTTGTTTTATAGGCATGGCACACAGTGGAGTGAGTACATCTCATCAATGTGATCTTTACTTTTTAAGCAGTACATTACAAATACCATTACTCTACACATGCATGCATCCACAAGAGAGTCTAATAGTCCCTATTGTTTATGCCACGAGATATAAAATGAATGTAATAATCTAGATTAAAAACTACTTGTACAGGAAACTTAAGTAATGGTTAGGGAGGCAATTTGGAACCGGCTAGAGAGGGGTCAGGAATGAGCTGTGCAGAGTAAATCACATCCGTCAAAAAAGTAGATTTTACTTAGAAAGATGATAAAGCTGAATTATCTTTTTTTAAATTAATTAATAAAAATCCTTTATGCTTGTGTTGTGACCATGCTGAACTCACTTGCGCTAATAAAATGATTGCTTCAGGATCCACTAAAATGCTTTTTTATGAAAAAGGAGTCAGAAGTGAAATATAATGCTTGAAGCATTTTCACCAGGAACATATACTATATCCAATAACTTCATTCATCAGCACTGCCATTGTCCCAATATTTTTAGTTTATTCATATTGTTACGAAAGGGTGTAATCATTAAAACATTGCATTCCGCTTCAAAACTCTGAGACCTGGGGGAATTTAAATGATCCCAAGTTACACTGTGGCATTATTTCCTTATTTTATGGGATGAAGCAAAGCTTCTTTACCTTTCAGGGTATCTACTCATTTCAAAAACATGGTTTTCTTTCTTTATTTCTCATGTGAATAAAATACAAATGACATTTTAACCTGTCGTGACTTGGCATTATGCAAGCACCAGATATCCACTTTCATTTCTCCACTCTCAAATTTTTAATCACATCACACATGACACAAATAAAGACTATAATAAAGAACAACACTTCAAAAACCACCAATCATACCTTTGGATTGAAAAGTAAACAGAAAGCAATAGAGTCAGACTCACTGAGGCAATGCTTGATAACCTTATGTCAAAGTAATAGGGTGGCTTAAGGTCTGTAAATAATGAGACAGTTAATGTCATAGTACCCTGTCTTTGCTACCATTATTGTTGTACTTCACATCTTCACCCCAGCTTAAGAGCTATCACTTCACAGAAAAATCCACTGTACTAATCCCAACAATGGAATCAGGTGAGAAGGTTGGAAGCATATTATTGTATTGGGCTCTGCCGATCCGGGTTTTGAAATATTATTTTCATTGTATCATACATCTTGTTTCATACAAATCAGCTTTGGAGTGAGCACTTAACCCAACGTGCAGCTGTTAATTTTCTTGACAGGATTAAAAAAATTGAAATATTATCATCTACACATTGTTTGTGATCCTTTTCTCCTCTCTGGTTTCAAAATTAAATTAGACAGAGCAGATGTGACAAGTGAGATGAAGGTTGGTTTGTGTTACATCTGATATTTTTGATGCACTCTCAATTTCTGCTTTGTATTGCAAATTTTTGACACAGTTCCTCCCACCTGACTGAATTGAAATCTGATACAGAAAGCTTCTTTTCTTTAAAAAAAGTCAAGTGGTTGTTGATAAGTTTGCGTTTTGACAGTTAAAAATTTTCCTTTGATTTCTGACATGGATTTCAAGTTCCCATGTCATCTGGCCTTGGAAAAAAAACTTCAAGAGTTGTCTTCCCGACCAATTTGTATGCGTTCAAGGCTACAATGAATTATATCGCCCTCAAGTTGCTGTATAGACTGCATGCCCGGGAGACCATGCTTGAGGGCTAACACCTGTTAGCTGCACAGACCCAATGAAAAAAAAATCTTAATTAACTCAACAAATCAAAGCTTAAGGATAAAAATATAATTTTACCTCTTCCTAATCCCGAGCTTCCAGAAGTGACCTTTGACATCGGAGCTTGTGTGGTATGTGGTGCAGATTTCACAGATTTTTCTTCATCTTGTCTTTCCTTTCAGAACAAAGAAATCAGAAGATTGGTGGTGAAAGTAGCTAACAGTCTTGTTCAGTAAAGAACAGAGCGTCCTATACAAGCCAGTGAAAGAAATAAACTGTTTCTCGACTCAGTTGAAGCTTTATTGAATTAAACTTGCATGTAATAATTAAAAGGCTATGCACCGGCATTGAAATTGAGCAGTGAAAATGGCCACACAGAAAGCTGGAACAGACTTCCAAAACCCAGGGTGGGTTGGTAAAGGTCATTGGTCAGGGTAATTTCAGGAAAAGCTAATTTCTCAACTACCTTTAGCAGGTGGCATAGCACTCAGTAACTATTTACTGAAACTGGACTAAGGAAGTTTGAAAAAAAGAAACAAGGTCACGATAGACAGGAAGAAATTGAGAAGTAGAATCCTCTCATCTATTTCTTTAATTGACTGCCCGAAAAGTCAATGAAATGAAAGAAAATAGGCAGAGCCGTGCAGGCGATGAATCAGATAGATAGGTATTAGGCGCCAGATTGAATGAGTCCAATTGCGTCAAAAACTAAATAAACAAACAGTACAAGGCACACAAACAAGGACTGCTACACCTGTGGGAAATGTTAGTTTATATGAAATGTGCTTCATCCTTGTCAAACCATTTAAAAAAAAAAGAAACGATGACCATGCACTGGTGCAGCTGGTGACACTACTGCCTGCAGCAAGGTCAGGAAGGACTGAAGTGAACAGGGTAAGTATTGTTTTTTCAACACACAGCAAGAAAACAAAGTAGGGAACACACTTTTCAAGCACAGCTGTGGTCACGTTTCCCACTTGGTGACATTGATCAGATTCACACAACATCATAGACTACTCTTAAATTATTCAGGTACCATCACAATTTCTGCTTTAACGTGCGAAAGCATAGAGCACGGTTGTTATTGAGACAAAGAGAATGGGCGGGCCTGAGAAATATAAATTTCCACCAGCACGATGATCAGTGTTGACCTATCTTGCGTCTGAGTAATTTGATTAAACTAAAGATTCCAACGTGCATACTGACACTGAGCTTCTTCACATCTGTTACTGAAGATTTGATTAGCGATGCACAAAGTGCCAGATTAAACTCTGGTTGGTGAAATTCAAGCCACCTGCATTATAGATTAACATCAATAGGGATACTTCCACATTTTGCAAATGATTAAATCCAATCTATATTAAAAATGAATTAATTAATAATGAGTTTCAGGTAGGTAAAATTTAGCATCTGTGCTCAGGATTACAATATCAAAGCACACTGCACAAACCCTTGTAGTCTTTATTAAGATTTAACTCAATTTAAACATCAGTTTTAGACCAATTTCCTTTCATGAATTAATAAAAGTCTCAAGATTTTGCAAATTATTGTTTCATAATTTATCACCAGCCACTATTTAGAGAATCACTGGTAGCTAATAAGATATTGGGCTACGTATTGTCTGTAATTTTAAAGATTTAAAAAAGTCAATATGTATTTCTAATAAATTACTAATGTGGTAGTCCAAGTGACAATATTTTAAAAAAGTTTTCACTTCCTTTTAATTTTACATAACAGCAAATATGCAGCCATAGGCAGTGTTCAGACTATACTGTTTTGTGCTTTTGTCCTACTCATATATTACAAGAGGGTAAAGTTCTCTTTGTAATGGTTTATTCGCTTATGTGTTTTAGTAATTCTCAAAGCAACTTAAATATCTCACATCTAGCATGCCAAAAATGTAAGCCACAGAGCGTCTCTAGGTGCACGGCTGTTAAAACATTAAATGGTATAGCAAGGGGAAAAAAGAATATTATTTCAGTGCAAATATGATGAGAAAACATGATTTTAAATGGCACGTATCCAATGGGCCAATTAGTTTCTTTCTGTGTTTTTATCAAATAGATTAAGATAAGATGCATTTAAAATTCATCTTTAAAGTCAATTTGTTTTTTTTGATAATATTTCTGGTAAGGAGGTGAAGTAAGAATATGAAATTCAGGTAAATGTGGAGGTGCGTGAGTTACATTGCTGCACGGACAAACAGTGGCATGTAGCCTTTTTACAACTTCAACTAAGGATGTAAGAAACAAAACGAAGATAGAATGTGTTGGTTTAGCAATTTATAGCCATAATTTATAAATATCAGCTAGTCATCAGGGGAATGCGCTCACAGCAGAAATATATTAGAATGTGGAGAAAGCTATGTTGTTCATTTTGTGGTTTGTTCCAGAACTGCAATGGTAAAGCCCAACAAAGCAGCAGTGGGAGTCATATATATTAGACCTTTAACAGCGTAAAATAAGTCACAATGGTGTTATTAGACAAATATTGACATCATAATGTGCTGAGAAATGCTAGGATAGATGATCGCAAACATAGCATTTAAACAGCATCTGAAAGGAGGAGAGAATGGAGTAGCAGTATACTCATACCACTATGAATAGAATAGAATAGAATCTTTATTTGCCACGCAACCAGGGTTGGTGGTATTTGGGTTCGGTACATGATGCTACCTCTCTAGATTATTTTGTGTGCTTGATATGTAAGCCCCTCCTGTTAACCTATCATCCTCTTGGTTAACAGAAAGATGACTAGGATTATGGAAGCGTAGTTCCCCCAATGGCCTGTGAATCTTTCCACAACTTCAAACTATTCTGTGAGAAAGGCATTTGAAGACACTGAGGCAGCAACAAAAATGTCATTTAGCGTTGAACTGATAAAATTCAACAGGCACAATTATAATAAACCTCAAGTTTTGTAGCCTTTAACAACACTACTGACATCCTCAAATTTGAAACCGCTGACTATCTCCAACATTTGATATGCATAAATAATCATTTGCTGACATGACTTTACATTTATGAAATGTTAATAGCCTTCTTCTGTCAATTTACCTTTCTTGTGGAAATGTTAAAGGATAAAAAGCAAAACCACAAAAACTAATTCTTCAAAGCAGTATAGCTGGTTCCCCAAAATACGTACGTCTTGCTTGTTTCACTGTGCAGCCACTCATAATCTCCTTTTTTCATATCATGAACCATTCAGCTATGTTGCCTGATTTCAACAAAGATACTTAAAAGGTACAATTATGTTCCCGACGACTTTAGGGAAAGTAATTTCATATAATCACTTGAAGAAAGAAATGAATTTTGTTGTTTTTCCAAATGAAGATTATGGAACATAATGCATTGTACTGCTACAGAAGCAGCTGAGAATTAGCATTTTGATATGATAATTTGTAGCAGCTACATGAAAGTCTTTGGATGCAGAGGAAGCCTCTGTTGAGTGTTGGAGAGGAAAGCAATTTGCGAATAAGTGTCATAGTGCAAAGATATGCAAAAAAAAACAATATTACTGAGATGAGCAACAAACTAAAATGCCATTTAGTGTAATATACAATTAATGATTACATCCATTTTAAATAATCTACACAAATTTAAACAGAATTTGAGATAGCAAAGCAATAATAAAATATTGGGGTTGCTAGCCTCAAGGGAGCCAAGAACATTCCTGAAGGTAATGGAAGATAGATATGCCATTTATTGTCACTATACATGTACAGTGAAACTGAAAGCTGCTCGTACTCAGTGCATACATACAATTTTACACAATAAACAAGAAACAGAAAAACAAAACAGAAGGGAGATGGGGGGGGGGGGGGAATAGGTGCACAAATTCTACGGCGCTACATACATATATATACAGATGGAAGTCCTGTTGGGCGGTGTAGTCAGTGCATGTGTGGACCTGAATTTATGGTAGATATAATTCTCGGGAAGCAGCTATTCCTGAGTCTGTTTGTCCTGGATTTGATGCACCTATAGCGCCTTCCAGAGGGCAGCAGGTCGAACAGTCCAAACGCAGGATGGGAGCTGTCTTTGGTGATCTTCTTTGCCCTGCTAAGGCAGCGGGAGGTGTAGATGTCCATCAGGGAGGGGAGAGGGCAACCAATGATCCTCTGCGCTGTCCTGGTTACCCCCTGAAGCCTCTCCCTGTCTGCCATGGTGCAGCTGCCATACCATGCTGTAATGCAGTATGTCAGCAGGCTCTCGATGGACGAGCGGTAGAAGGTCAGCAGCAGGTTAGAGTCCAGGTTGTGCTTCCTGAGGAACCTCAGGAAGTGCAGCCGCTGCTGAGCCTTCTTGATGACCGCTGTCGTGTTGTCCGTCCAGGAGATGTCAGCCGCGATATGGACGCCGAGAAACCGGAAGGTGTTGACCCTCTCCACACACTCGCCGTTAATGTGTAGGGGGACTAAGTCGGTGCTGTGCCTCCTGAAGTCGACAATGAGCTCTTTTGTTTTCCTGGTGTTCAGAGCCAGATTGTTTTCTGAGCACCAGGTTGTCAACTTCAGGACTTCCTCTCTGTAGGCTGCCTCGTCTCCCTTTGAAATAAGTCCGACCACAGTAGTGTCGTCAGCAGGAAGAATTGGGAGATAGTAATAATTCTATCGGCCACATTTCTTGGTCTTTTTAGGAATCATATATTGTTTGACCACTAATTTATATGGAAAATTGAAACAAAATTGAAAAGAAATGTTGAATTTCCTTGATGAATAAATTGGAGGCAAACACTCCAATGTGTTTGGCTGAGAAAACAGAAAACAAAGTAGTGAATGCCTCTTAATATTTGATGAAACATTTTCTGGAGCAACATGGAAAAGGGAGAAACATAAATAATGATACTGGGATTATCAGTCTAAATTAAGATTTCTTCAAAATATTCATTAAAAGAATGATTGAAAGATGTTCTTGTGTGATGCATTCATGCTTATAGATTTCAATATCAAAGAGAAGCTACAGATGGCAGACTCTTACCATTCAGCCAACGATTCCAACGGAAAAATTAGCCTGCAAGCTTGGCCAAGTGATTTTAGGGAGCTTACACCTGAAGCACTGAAATAGGACCCACAAAACACTGCAGATGCTGGAAATTTCATGCACACCAAGTTCTGACAAGGGGGCCTTCAATGTGAAACAATGTCAGTTTCTCTTTCTACAGGTGCTGCCTGGCTTTGTTTCTGTTTTTTAATTTTGGTTCCCCACGGAACCAGGTTCAATTGAATCTATTTACCAATACCTGTACCTTGCTGTGCAGATTAATGACAATATCATTAATATATAAGCACCAGCATATTTTGCTTCATACTTAGACCTGTGGAAGTACTTGAGATATTAATTTTATCTTCCTCCCCCTCGCCACCCATTTTCCATTTAAACTTTATTACTCAAAAATAAAGCAAGTTTTCCCTCTAATCTTTGATATATTTCATTGCCTGGGCTTCAAGCTTGTTCTCTGACACACTACAGATGGCAATGAGGCTTTGAAGTTGGAAACTTTAAGATGATTCTCATGATCGTTGTATTGGATTATGTATCAAAACCACGACAAGATCTTTAGTGTTACTATTTAAATGAATACATCTTAGAATTCAATCAGAATGGGTTATGACCAAAGATTACATTATAATAATATACAGAATAAAATAAATAAACAAGATTCACAGGCCTTATACATGCCTAAGGTACATTCTTTAAACTTCAGATTCACCAGTACTGTACAAATAGTAATTTTGTTTAAATTCAGTGGGATATTGTCCTTACCATGAGGGAATCCTACCTATCATATCCAAAATCAATATTGGATTGCCAAATGTAATTGATGAATAGTCACTATTGAGAAAAAGATTAGAAATGCAAAAACACTAATATTTAAAGCATCAGTAAGGTGTAATAATCCTTACATGCTGTAAAGATGTGCAGTGCAATAGAATTTCCAATCCATTATAGTTTGAAATGTGTTTTCCTTTTTTTTGTAAGATTGAAGGCAGTTTCCAGATTTCAGACCTACTGGGCTACTATATATTCACCAACAGAATTCTACTCGGAAGAAAAGGGTTCACATTTATAAACAGCTCTTCATGATATTAGGATGTTCTAAACTGTTTTACGATCAATGAACTGAATTTTACATTGTAATTACTGTAATGTAGAAAAAAGATGAATCCATTTGGACAGAGCCGGGTCTCACTACATACATGACTAAGTAATATATATTTCAGTGATGGTATTTTTCATGGATGGAAATTAATTGCCAGAAGTCCCTGTTCTTCCAAATACCATCTCTGTAGTGCACCCAGAGACATAGTTTCTGTTTAATGTCTTATTTGAGGCAGGACATACTTGTGAGCCAAGCAGGTGAATAATTTGTTAGTGCACTTCTTTTGCTGTTTTTTGCTGGAGTCTGCTGTGCTATGTACATGAACTTGAGGTTCTCAATAGCATCCTGAAAAGTAAAAATGTTGAATTTTGTTTCTAGGAAGCTTCTAAACATTGTTGATTTTTTCCCATGTCAGCCTGGTAATCTCTTGCCTTGATGGAAATCAGGACACTAGTGCCAGGCATGCAAATTATGTGGCTTGTCATGTGAAGCTGGCTTAATGGTACTATGGGGTCAGTAAGAGGCTTTTGGACTGAGAGAGGATATTGATTTTGGTCAATGAATCCTCTCATGGATTTGAAGGATTTTTCTGGGGCAACTGTGGCAGCCAGGCCTATTTTGTGGAGGGACTTGTGGATCAAATACTGACCTGATCAAGACCTTTAAACCCAGAGTACTGGAGTGGAAGCAAGTGCTCCTTCATCCTGAGGGAATACCTAAGAAAAAGGATGGAACTTTCAGTTGTGCCAACATGCTCAGATCTCTAAAATTAAGTTTAAATCCAAGACCTTCTGATAAACATGCTACTACTGATGCAGTGTAATATAAATAAATGTGAGGTTATCCACTTTGGTGGCAAAATCAAGGGGGCAGATTATTATCTCAATGGGGTTAGGTTAGGTAAGGTGGACATATAGCGAGACTTGGGTGGCCTTGTACACCGGCCATTGAAAGTTGACGTGCAGGTACAGCAGGCAGTGAAGAAAGCTAATGGAATGTTGGCCTTCATAACAAGAGGATTTCAGTATAGGAGTAGAGAGGTTCTTCTGCAGTTGTATAGGGCTCTGGTAAGACCACATCTGGAGTATTGCGTACAGTTTTGGTCTCCTAATTTGAGGAAGGACATCCTTGTGATTGAGGCAGTGCAGCGGAGGT
The DNA here is from genome assembly GCF_028641065.1 of Leucoraja erinaceus. NCBI lineage: Eukaryota > Metazoa > Chordata > Chondrichthyes > Rajiformes > Rajidae > Leucoraja > Leucoraja erinaceus. Next base: position 25,770,289 of record NC_073391.1, on the reverse strand, counting down.
TCACAAGATTGATCCCTGGGATGGCGGGACTGTCATATGAGGAACGATTGAAAAGCCTAGGCTTGTATTCACTGGCGTTTAGGAGGATGAGGGGGAATCTTATAGAAACATATAAAATTATAAAAGGACTGGATAAGCTAGATGCAGGAAAAATGTTCCCAATGTTGGGCGAGTCCAGAACCAGGGGCCACAGTCTTAGAATAAAGGGGAGGCCATTTAAGACTGGTGAGAAAAAACATTTTCACCCAGAGAGTTGTAAATTTGTGGAATTCCCTGCCACAGAGGGCAGCGGAGGCCATATCACTGGACTGATTTAAGAGAGAGCTAGATAGAGCTCTAGGGGCTAGTGGAATCAAGGGATATGGGGAGAAGGCAGGCATGGGTTATGGATTGGGGACGATCAGCCATGATCACAATGAATGGCGGTGCTGGCTCGAAGGGCCGAATGGCTTCCTCCTACATCTATTTTCTATCTATTTTCTATCTATCTATCTACTGGACAGAATTTGGTATATTAAAGTCATTATATGACTTTAGTTCCCTCTTAGGGTATCAGGCATCGCATCATTTTCTAACTGGTACATGCATTTGAAAAGCCACGATGTTTAGTCTCCTGTAAGACTTAACTTGAACTTCTTCATTCCCTTTACTTGCTGAGAAAGTTGACAGAAGGTCCCAGTAATTGCCAGCAATGGGTTTCAGAACCACTACCCAATGTAGGTTTAAATAGCTCCAAATTGATTTTCCTTGTCCTCCTGTATAGACCTTGTTCGCAACAAGTTTATTAATCTTGTTCACATTCAACTGTTTCACCAAGTTTAACCCTCTGTAGATCGCTTCCCTATGAGAGTGAAAATACAGGAAATAACCCATTGTGTAGTTCAATAACTCCCAGCCCAAAACAATGTATAGAAGTCCAGGACAGAGTCAGAGGAATGGCCAAAAAACAAACTCTACTGAAATTCCACCCCAATAGAAAGATAATCCAACCCACTGCGTCAAACGTTGGTGGAGCTTACAATTTACTTTGCCTTGTAATAAACGTTTAGTTCCTATGTTGCTATCCATACGAAGCTGATTGGGCTAATGCATGCTCACTGCACCAAAAAAGCCAGACTCATTGATAACATTAAGTGCCAATCAGCTTTTTCTTTAAACTACGACAGACATTGTGGCTTCCATTCCCCATTTTTATTGAAGCTGAAAAGGAATGCATTTCTCAGATAAATATTTTAAATTAAAGTCTAGTTCACTAAAACTTCAGAGCAAATTATTTTACAATTCCAGAATCATCTGAAAAATGTTTTCAAGCTTGCAAGGCTACATTGTGCAATTTGCCAAAATAAAGAAACATGTTCCTTTTCATCCCAGTTTGAAACCTGAATTAATCTGTAGTCTGGAAATGCACACTTCCTGAAAAATTGATGGTCTTGGCAATAATGACAAACCAGCAGTCTATCAGTGTGCATTCGAAGAAAACATTTTAACAGTTTAAAAACCTCGAGTCATGTAACTGGAAAAAAATGTCAGGAACTTTATAAATGCAGCTGCACAGGGCACAGTGTTTCTGTAGAATGGCTCAACAATTGCAAAACAAACTTAATCCAAGATCTGTATGCACTGGCTACCTCTGTTAGGGAGTAGTTCAATCAATATTTGGAAGGCCAAGGCAGCTCTCAAATAAAAACTAGTGTTGCATTAAAGACTGTTTTGTATGTTTTTCCAATTTCTCCTCAATAGTTACTTCAAAAAACAGCACTAAGGAAATGCCAAAATACTAGCATAAATTAGTATCACTCAATATGCTATTTGTATGTCCTCCTGTATACATCTGATCTAAATATGGAATAGGATGGAAAGTTGCAGGTCTGTGAACAGAGAAAGAGCGAATGTTTCAAGCCAATGATGTTTCATCAGAACAGTTACTGATAAACAGTTACTGATAAACAGGTTGTAAGAAGCAGAGAAAGTAGGAAGGGTGAACTGAGATAGGGCAGTCAAAGAAATGAAATGTCAAAAGGGCAGTGTGACAGAATTGTAAAGGGATTAGGGAATGACAAAGGATAGGTCTAGAAAAGGAATAACAAGAAGGAAACCTATTATGAACACCATGTAGGCTATACTAAACTTTGCACATTTTAGACAATAAAAATTTTTACGGCAATTTTCAAAAGAGATTCTGTTAAAACATTTATCCTACACTTAGCGGAGCAGGTTTTTGTTACAAAGAGCGTGAAGGATGCCTATAATGTGCTGGAGGAGTGTTGGATGCTTTTGGATAGGCAGATCGATGTGCAGCGACTGGAGGGATCTGCACCGTGCAGGTAGTTGAGAGCAGTTTACCTTGGGATTATGTTTGGCGCAGCCATGGTGGGCTGGAGGGCTTGTATCTGTGCAGTCCTATTCTATGTTCTCATTTACCCATTTTCCTGATACTTCTTAGATTCCAAAGTCAAAGTCAAAATCAATTTTATTCGTCACATGCGCCAACAAAGGCACAGTGAAATGAATTTGCCATGCAGCGATATACTTAAAAAAAACACACAATACACAATAGAATTCAACACAAACATCCACCACAGCATTCCTCACTGTGGTGGAAGGCAACAAAGTTCAGTCAGTCCTCCCCCATTCATCCGTTGTTGGGGCCATAAACCCTCCGCAGTCGCCGCTACGGACGGCCGGATGTACAGGCCCTCTCGTCGGGATGATCAAAACTCCGACATCGGGACGGTCGAACACACTCCGTGGCTTGGAGCGCCCGAATCAGCCACTTTCCTACCGGAGACTGTGGCTTGAACATGTTAAAGGCCGCAGGCTGGCGGTCGGAGCTCTTCTCCAGCGATCCCCGGCAAGGGATCCCAGACTCCAAATGGTAAATCCATGCCACGCCTGTGGATAGAAGCTCCGCAGACCACAGCCCCATGATGCCAAAGTCACCAGGCCAGCGATCGGAGCACTCCTTTCTGGTGACCCCAGGCAAGAGCCCGCCCTACTCTGTGATGGAAAAGTCCACACTGCGCCTGCTGCTGAAGCTCTGGGCCAGACTCCGGGAAAGGTGGCTCCAATCCAAGCTGTTAGGCCCGCGGGGAGGCGGAGAAGCGACATGAAGAAAATCGCCTCTCCGTCGAGGAAGTGACTGAAGAATGGTTTCCCCCCCCCACCACCCCCCACACAAGACATACCGAGAGACACTAAAACAAACATTTGGACACACTAAGAAAAAGTCGAAATAACGAACACGCTGCTGGCAGGGCAGCAGACTCGCAGCGCCCCAACCCTGCCCAACTCCAAGGGTAGGTTCTTGTGGCCTATGACTGTTACATGTTGAACTAATAGCAGCAACCAGGTTATATTGTCATGCACAAGGTGCTTTCCTCAAACAAAGAGAAATAGTTCAGCCAGCATACGTGAACTCTGGCAGGACCAGATAATTTGCTGATTTAAAAAAAAAAAATCATATTCACTTATTTGGATGATTATCCGGCCACTCCAATGTTTTCATTCTTTACTTTGGCAGAAAATGTTACCAGCACTATGTCTAAAACCATTAGTTTAGCCACTTATTGGGACTGTACTGAATTAAATGCAGACATGACGCAGTTTTCAAACATTGCCTGCAGACTTTTGCCAGGTGGTGAATAAAAATTCAAATCAAATGAAGCTTAAATTCTAAAGAAAGAAGCTTAATTAATTTCAAAATACAATAGAATTTTGATAATATAATGTATTTGCAAAATTATTTCACCACTATTTATAAATATAATGCAGACCCAATGAATTTTATAATTTAATTTTTAGAACATTGCTGCACACATTTTTCAGCATAATTATCAATCAACAATAATATATCTTTTTTTTCTGAATGACATGGTTGTCAGTATTTATGGGGGTATCAAATAACTAGTGGGGAAGATTGTACAATCCAAATAACCAAAATATCTAAACCACCAGGCTGACTGTGGAAGGCGCCCCAGGGACATAAAGGTTGAAGGTGGCCGGACCAGGAGAGGAACAATGGTTCACAGGACGATCTGGATGGAGGCAATGGCTGCAACAGGCCTTAATGTCCACCTGCAGTTGGGAATTTGAAAATAGTGCCAAAACCTGGCGTCTCTTCCATATGGATTCAGTGAGCTGTTTCTATACATTCGCTGTGTGTATTTATGTATGGGAATAATCTTACTGGTCTGTGTGCAAAAAAGGAATTTTATTGTACCTTGGTACATGATAATAAAGAACCATTGGACCATTTTGCTTTGATTAAGCTTGGAAGTACAGCATAAAACAAGACTAAATGTTACAGGTCATTCCAAAAACTCAAGAATCTTAAAGAAAAACGTGTATATTGTAAACACCCGTCACCGATCAGATTGTATATCCCTCATGCTCTCTTCCATTCCTGAACATAATGGTTTGTTCTTGTGTTTGGTTCTATTGGTATCGCCAATAATTTTTCATCCAAGTGAACTGACTTTTCTTCAAATACAGACTTAAATAAGGAGTATTTTCAGGCTTTTTCGCCATTGGACAATCAAAATCCAAGCTCGGGCACCACCGAATGCAGAAAATGTTGTTGATTTTCCTTTCTTTAGTGCAGAACCATCTGTTTCTCTGCCACCCAGGCATCAGACACCGAACAAAAACGTATCAATGTTCTGATGAGCTCTCGGTATCATTGATAAGCCCAGCATTTATTGCAAACCCTCTGATGCCTTTCAAAACTCACTGGTCCTAGTGGGCAAGGTACTTGCAGTGAAAAACATGACATGTACAAATCATTATACCTGTTTTCCATTATTTTATGTGGCACAAAAATAAATACAATCAAATAAACTACAGAAAGGTGATGCATTTAAAGAATTTATCCCAAGGATATAACATTGTTCAGTTTCTTGGAAATATGATTTTAAATGTTGTTAACATTGCCATAAAAAAGGGTACACAAAGGAGTAACTCATCAGGTCAGGCAGCATATCAGGAGAACATGACAGGTGACATTTTGGGTTGGAATTCTTCTTCAGACTGATAACATTTGATAACATTTACACATCAAAATGTGTAAAACAACAGCAGACCTCCTCCAGTAACATTTATCAACTAACTGTAGGTGAGACTGCTGGCTAATCTTACACTTCTCACCAGGCTGCAGTTGGTGGGTGAGTAGAACAGGAGGGGATGGAGTGAGTCCCAACATTTTTTGATTAAAATGTTGGGACTCACAAAAACGTTCCCAAATGATCCCATTACTGTCCATTTTTTTTTTTTTATGGAAGTAAAGCCACGGAAGAGGCATCCGGCCGGTGGCTTCCGATTTGTCGGACGGGGATGTCTCTCCACCCGCCCGGGGGAGAGACAGCCGCCTGAGCCGCTGGAGCAGCTCCTGGAGCAGGAGCTCCAGCGAGACGCGCTTCGTGAGGGGTGCTCTCGCAGGGGGGAGTTCAGGCACTCCCTCCACAGTGCCTTCTGCACTGTCGGTTGTTTCCTCCTGGTGACCAGGACTGGGCTGGTCAAGAAGAGGGGACGATGGCTGAAGATCTCGGGAGTATGCAACGGGTGCAGGAAAAGGAAGAGCTCCTAGGTGTGGTGGACAACTACGTGGCAACCCCATGTGCAGGAGGCCGTTCAAGGCCCTACAGGAGAGGTGGTCAATGAGGTATACAGCTCCAGAGAACTGTGAGTCCCTTAAAGTGCCGGCTGTAAACAGCCAAAAGTGGGGGCACTTGGGCAAAACATTCGGAACCAGGAGCTAAAACTGCAGCGGTCCTCAGGCTCCTGACGTCCGCCATCACATCGTCTGCTCGTTCTGTGGACCAATATGGAGATGACCACAACCTTCGTAAACAAATCATAAGACCTGCCATAAAATCCTAAATTTGCGGGGTTGTGCAAAACCCCAGCCACTGACCTCTACTAAAGATAATCTAGCGTTGGGCCACTTAGTTTTAGTTTTAGAGATACAGCGTGGAAATAGGCCCTTCGGCCCACCGGGTCCATGCCAACCAGCGATCCCCGCATATTAACACTGCTCTCTGGCAAAAACCTCACAAAGCATATGAAGGATATGGAGAGGCCTTAACAAGCTTTCGGTCTCATGAGGGCAAGCCCCGGGACGAGCAAAACCAAAAACAATAAGCAGCAGCACCCCATCGCGTCCATCAGTCGACGTCTACATATGGGACTGATGAAAGCTCGGGGTCTGCATTCTATCACCGAAAGTCTTCTTTAGACCAGGGCCCAGAGCGGACCCCATGGAAAATGTGCCACCCCCCAACGTCACCGCCACGTCAGACGACGTGCAACACTCGTTGGACCGGCAGGAAACAGAAGAATACCCATAACCATGGAGGTAGGTGGGTCTGGTTCCTACCAGCATATAGAGTAATACTAACACACGGGAGTCTATCACGAGTGATCAGTATATACTCAATGGCATTAGTGGATACAAATACAATTCATACTAGAAAAATTGCCACCAGGTCAACATTCACCCCAGAGGGTATTTTCCCCTCTCCGTTAAAGAAACGAGAGGGACAAGCTGAACTGGTGAGACTAATTACAAAGGGTATCATGGGAAAACCTGAACCCTTGCAATATATTCACTAAACCCAAACAAGATGATGGATGTCGCATCATCATTGACTTAACTTCACTAAATATGTTTGTTAAGTATATACATTTCAAAATGGAAACAGTTGTTACTGCCAAACAACTACATTCCAAAGGACACTTCATGGCAAGCATTGATCTTAAAGATGTTTACTATTTAGTACCATTCACAAGGATCATCGCAGATACCTGAAATTTACCTGGATGGGGCAGCTATAGCAGTTTAAAACGATGTCTTAAATGGTAGGCAAGACCATGGAATTGACTATGTTTAGCTGTGTCAGCTACAAAACAGTTATTCGAAACCCTGGGATTGTCTTACATCCAAATAAATCTAAGTTTAAGCATCCACAATCATGGACTACTTGGGCTTCACAATTAATTCAGTCTACGTGACTGTAACATTGCCAAGAGACAAAATAGTTGAATTGGCACAATCATGCAACAATTTAATGGTCAACAAACTACCAACTACTCAACAAGTAACAGAGCAATTGGAAAAATGGTAGCAGCATTTTCCGGCTACATAATTCGGACCTTTGCACCAAAAACAAAATACAGGTCATTATGATCATGTCATGAAGTTACCCACTGAAGCAATATCAGAACTACAGTGGTGGGCAAAAAATGTTTGGCATAGTTTACAGCCCTATTGTCATCACTAACCCTATGTTAGTTATCCAAACAGATGCCAGTGCTCAAGGCTGGGGAGCAACTAACTCTATATCTAGCACAGGTAATAGATGGACTAATCCGGAGTCATCATTACCACTGGGCATTAATTATCTAGAGATGGGGGACTTTTATGGTTTAAAGCATATGCACAAATATGCATCACTTGCATGTACGGTTACAAATAGATAAATACTACGGTGGTGGCCTAAATTAACCATATGGACGGCATAAAATCGGTATCATGCGACAAGTTGGTCAACACAATTTGGCAATGGTGTGTCGAAAGACATATTTGGCTATCAGCACCTTACCTGCCAGGTAAGCTAAATGCAGTGGCAGACACCAGGCCACGTAAATTTAATATCAACATCGAATGGATGTTAAAACCCCCCAAAAAAAAAAAAAAAAATCGCAAAAGTTATCAAGCAATATGGCACGCCAGATATCGATTTATTTGCATCCAGGCTAAATCACCAGGTACCTATTTATGTCGCTTGGGAACCAGACCTGAGGCAGCAGCGGTAGATGCGTTCGCGCTGGATTGGGGAAATTCTTCTTCTATGTATTTCCTCCCTTCTGCCTCATCAGTTGGGGACTACACACAATACAAATGGACTCTGCTTCAGGTATTTTGATAGTACCCGACTGGCCTACGCAGCCATGGTTCCCAATACTCCATGACATGGTTGTTGAAACTCCGATGGTATTCCCCAGTGACCCAGAGTTATTAACACCCAGTGTCGGGCACAAGCCACCCGTGCCATGAAAAAATCAAACTCCTGGGTTGCAGATTCTGCACAAACCACTTCTGGGACTGGGATTATCAGAACAAACCGTCGACACCATGTCAGCATCCCTCCGAACATCCACTAAAAAACAGCACTTGTCCAGCATCAAAAAATGGGAGAAGTACTGCTTGGATACAGGGACCACCTACTCAACCGCTACAGTTACCAACGTACTGGAATTCCTGGCGAATCTTCACCATGATGAAGGACTCGGCTACAGAGCCTTCAACACAGCTAGAAGTGCCCTGTCTGTCTATTTAAAACCAGCTCCAGGCCAACAGGCCATGGGGTCCCACTCGCTGGTGGTCAAACTAATCAAGGGTATTTACAACTCTAACCCCCTAGACCAAGGTACACCCATACATGGGATGTCAGTGTGGTCCTGACATACCTCAGGGGATGGCCACCAGCCAGATCCCTCAACCTGGAACAATCTATGCTCAAAACACTCATGTTGATGGCACTTGTATCTGCACAGAGGGTCCAGTCACCACACCTATTGCAACTGGACACCATGCTCACAGCTCCAGACCAGATCTCTGTCGTTATCCAGGGAATGATCAAACAGAGCAGACCAGGAACACCTAATCCAGTCGTGGAATTCCGGGCTTACCCGCCAGAAACACGGTTATGTGCCATCACCCTACATAGACACAACCAAAATATTCGAGGGAGATGAAAAGCCTTGTGGGTCAGTCATAAAAAACCTTATGGTCGGGTGACGAGCCAAACCATTTTGAGATGGCTCAAGCAGGTGCTAAAAGCTGCTGGGATAAAAACTAACATGTACAAATTTCATTCCACCAGGGCAGCATCGACGGCTAAAAGAATGGACGAGCCTATAGACCACATCCTGGCATAACAGGATGGTGGGAGAAAGACCGTTCAGAAGATTTTATAATAAGCCGTTGGCAAAACCTGTTTTAGTTGCAGGAAAGATTTTACAGACTGCAAACATTTAATTTAAGCCCAGGGGAGCAATTTAATTTATTTGTTGTTATTGTTAAAAAATACCATTGTGTTTTTCTACAAACAGATTCATTGGTTGATTACGATAACACACTTCCTCCCTCAAAGACTTCGGCAGTGATGTAGTAATAACTGTTACACGGTTTGAAATCACAGAGCTTTGAAATCTTCACGGAATCACTCACGTGACTCCAAAGTAAAATAGTAAGATTAAACGAGAACTTACCAGTTTGAAGTTTGATCTGTATTTTATGAGGAGTTACGATGAGGGATTACGTGCCCTCCGCTCCCACCCTCAATAATATGGGTCAAATTCATAAACTGATGTCTCCTTGTCTTTACTATATTTAGTTCAATAACTGTGTCTATCTGTAATTCCACACCGCTGCTTTGAAGTATGCCGCGCATGCGTGCTGAGCGGGTTCTTCACGTAATCCCTCATCGTAACTCCTCATAAAATACAGATCAAACTTCAAACTGGTAAGTTCGCGTTTAATCTTACTATTATAACCTGTGCTTGCAGCATAGCCCTAGGGAGTTCTCTTTTGGCACCTGTATTCATGCACCACACAAAGCTTTTCAGGTGCTTGTATCCTTTCAAATATGAACTTTAATTTGATTACAAGCTAAATGTTCTCTTGTCAAAAGTTCACTCCATCATATATCCGGAGGTTAAACTTGTCACCAATGATCTAAAATCTCCCTTCCATCACCAGCTTTTCTTCTTGTAACCAACAAAGTGGCCTTTTGTTCTCCTGGTTTGGGTCAGCACATGTGGTGTGTACTCTCCCAGCAACATTAGAATTTAGGTTTTATCTAATTAGTAATTACGTCTTCATGATAAAAAATGCACGGCATGAAGATGAAAAAGTAAATGAAAGCAACTGACAGAAAATGAGTCAATGTTTCTGCTTTGATTACCTAAAAGCTTGGTGCTGTAATTGGCATTCAAACATGTTCCTTCAGACAAAGCTAAATTCCAGCAGAAATCATCAAGAAAGTGTAAAAGCTAAAACATTTGGAGATCTTCAGTTAATATTATAGAAAAAGATCACGAGCAAACCTCAAAAATGGCCGATTGGAAAAGGGGGAGATGCAGCGAGACCTGGGTGTCATGGTACACCAGTCATTGAAGGTAGGCATGCAGGTGCAGCAGGCAGTAAAGAAAGCGAATGGTATGTTAGCTTTCATTGCAAAAGGATTTGAGTATAGGAGCAGAGAGGTTCTACTGCAGTTGTACAGGGTCTTGGTGAGACCACACCTGGAGTATTGCGTACAGTTTTGGTCTCCAAATCTGAGGAAGGACATTATTGCCATAGAGGGAGTGCAGAGACGGTTCAACAGACTGATTCCTGGGATGTCAGGACTGTCTTATGAAGAAAGGCTGGATAGACTTGGTTTATACTCTCTAGAATTTAGAAGATTGAGAGGGGATCTTATAGAAACTTACAAAATTCTTAAGGGGTTGGACAGGCTAGATGCAGGAAGATTGTTCCCGATGTTAGGGAAGTCCAGGACAAGGGGTCACAGCTTAAGGATAAAGGGGAAATCCTTTAAAACCGAGATGAGAAGAACTTTTTTCACACAGAGAGTGGTGAATCTCTGGAACTCTCTGCCGCAGAGGGTAGTTGAGGCCGGTTCATTGGCTATATTTAAGAGGGAGTTAGATGTGGCCCTTGTGGCTAAGGGGATCAGGCGGTATGAAGAGAAGGCAGGTACGGGATACTGAGTTGGATGATCAGCCATGATCATATTGAATGGCGGTGCAGGCTCGAAGGGCCGAATGGCCTACTCCTGCACCTAATTTCTATGTTTCTATGTTTCTATCCTCCTTTGTGATAATTGGTAGATTCAACCTTCTAATATTTGACCCACCATACATCAGTCTGAAGAAGGGTCTCGGCCCAAAACGTCAACTATCCACGTTCTTCAGAGCTACCTGACCTGCTGAGTTATTCCAGTAGTTTGTGTTCTTTTTTGAAAAAGCAAGCAATTACGAAGACAGAATTTCTGGGACATTGGATGACCTTGAGATGTACCCCGACGTAAATAAAAAGTAATTGCAGATGTCTGACTATTGTATATTCCTGCATGGTATTTTGTAATAAAACATTATTATTCTCATCATGTTAGTTCTTTCCTCAAGTTTACTTCCACTCATCCTTCCTATGGATTGAATTCATATATCCTAAAATCTTCTGCCATTTCCATCCATCTACCAATCGACCCCCCACTCACCTTTATCCAACTATCACTTACTAGACTTTGCACACCCTCACCTCTCATTTCCAGCTTTCACACCCCAACTACTCCTAACAGCCTGAAGAAGGTACACAACCCGAAATTCCACCTGTCCATCCCCTCCCCAGTTGCCACTTGACCTGCTGCGTTCCTCCAGCACTTCTGCATTTTCATGTGTTTCCTGAAATATTGATAGCTGCCCGACTACTGGTTCACTTTACCTACAAGGATTTTTTCTAAAGTAGGTTTTCTGGACCTGCTGCTCCATTTCCAGACAACTGGTGGTCAATACAATAGACAGCGTCTGAAAGGCAAAGTCAGACATCTGTGGTTAGTCATCGAGGCACTCGCTTACCTCTCTTAAATCATCACTGAATGGCCGGCAGTTAAGTAAAAGCTTTTATGATAGGATGAACAAGGATTTTAAGACTTCCTATAAGGTCTGACCTTGTTGTGCTGGGTAAAATAGGGGGTTCCAAAGTTAACCCTTCAGTTTTCTTCAGAGTAAACCAGATTTTTGCAGAATTGCTCACAGCCAAATATTACTTTGAATCACTTCATTTGATCAATATTCTTTACACCGCATTTTGTTAAATTAACCAAGTATTTTCAAAATTTTTGCAGGAGTTTTGTGTCCCGTGTGAGCAAGGTCATTGTGACATTTGACAGGAAGCTTGGCTGGGAAAGAGATGAACACTGTGGTGATTTGGCAACTGCCTTTCTTCAAGGATGTCAGAACATATAGAGAGGGAAGATTGGAAAAAGAACCTCAGGTGCAAGCTTTGTTGACTGTCTTCCTCCGAGCTACGTTGACACAACAGGTCTGAGAAATAGTTCATGTTTCATTAGGGACAAGGCAAAAATGGTGGCTTTACACTCATACAATTTAAATACAGATTTTCAGAGATGGACAAGGTTTTATTTTCACTGTAAAGACTTGCCCTGAATTGCATCTGCAACTTAAATCTGACTAAGTGGGGATGAAGGAAATTCAACAAAGCTCCTAAAAGAAACGTGCACTAAAGGGAAGGAATTTTTTATTGGAATATAAAATGTCACAATCAACAAGTAAATCAGTAGAAATCAATGAGACAGCAAATAGTAGTTTGAGACAGCTGTAGTTTTTCCTGTTTGTATAGATGGTAGCAGTTTTGTCCTAGTTGGCAATATATATTATATACAGGAGAGTCAATTCTTGTAATGTTATTGATTCATATTGGTTTATTATTGTCATGTACTGAGACAAAGTGAAAAACATTGTTTTGCATGCAATCCAGGCAGATGATGCCTTACGTTAGTGCAATCATACTATGCACGAGTGCAACAGTTAGTGCTAAAGAGAAAATAAACAGAACTCACAATATAAAGTTGCAGCTGCAGAAAAAGTGCAGATTAAAAATGTACAAGGGCCACAACCAGAGAGATTGGAAGATCAAGAATGCATCCTTTGAATTTGTAAGGTTTATTCAAGAGTCTGATAAAATTAGGAGAAGAAGCCGTTCTTGAATTTGGTGGCCTGTGCTTATCAGCTTTTATATCTTTCTGACAGGAGAGAGGAGAAGAGAGAATGACCAGGGTGCGAGTGGTAGTCGGAGAGGAAAGGACGAAGAATTAATGTGGCATCTCACATATAAAGAATTTGTCAGCATTTTAAAGATTCTCAAACAACGGGGTTTGGGTGTGTGTGGACGGGGCCATGGATGTATGGGATACCGGCAGCTTACCAGCTGCAGTTCACTAATGACTAATGAGCAATGCTTGCAATACATAGTCTTGGCAATGGTGGTGCTGCAGCACACTCCTCAATTAATACACTGATGCCGATTCCCAATTCCACTCTTCAAAACTCAAGCCCTGCAGCAGTTCCAATTTGTTGATATTTCAATACTAATCAATTTAAATACATTTCATTTAAAAGGGAACATGTACATGCCATTTCTCATACTTTGACAAAGTAAAAAAAAAAACACGTGCACCTGAGATTCAAGGAATTTAGTATGGAAGTTGGGACGTCATGTTACAGTTGTATTAGATGTTAGAGTGACTGTATTTGGAGTACTGTGTTCAGTTTTCATCATCCTACTATAGGAAAGATGTCATTAGGCTGGAAAGAGTGCAGCGAAGATTTACAAGGAAATTGCCAGGGCATGAGGGCCCACGGTTGGGCATGATAGGACTTTATTCCATAGAGCACAGGAGATGGGGGGGGGGGGTGAATATTGTGGAGTTGTATAAAATCATGAGGGGAATACATATGACAAATTCACAGTCTTTTACCCACGGTTTAGGAATCAAGAACAAAGGATTAAGGTGAGAGAGGCAAGATTTAATAGGAACCTTAGGGGGCGCTTTTCACAGAGGATGGTAGATATATGGAACAAGCTATCAAGGTGGAAGCTGAGGCATATGCTATAATAGCATTAAAAAAAATGTTTAAATTGATAGGTACAGGGATAGGAAAGGCTTAGCAAGATATGGGCCAAAAGCAGGCAAATGAGGCAACCTCAGATGGAGCATCTTGGTCAACATGGACGAGTTGGGCCGAAGGGCCTGTTTCCATGCTGTATGTCTACATAATTCTTAAACAAGTGAAATCACAAAAGTATTTAAAAAATACTGGGTTATCAATTACATGTACACTGACATTACTAATGTACAAATACCATATCTTGAAAAAGAGGGAGCCTCTGAATACGTGTCATGAACTGAGAAACGAGGCTCAATAAAAACATTAGGGAGAACTACGCCGTGCGGTTTCCTCTCAATTTATTAAACTTGACTAAAGATACAATGCTTTCTGAGCACATGCAGATAGCCACATGGTAATAGGGCAATTTCTAGGTACCAAACAGATCCACTATTTCCACAACAGATAAGCTAGGGGACTGTCCAATTCACCTCGACTCATTCTGGACATTGGACTTTGTCAATGGAACTTATGTGCTACAATGTACTCTGTAACTTTTCCTTTGCTGCATCTATTGTACGTGTGTTTGACCAACAGAAGAATTGTCACCCATACCTTTTCTCTGCTGCCAACTTGCTCCCAATCTCAGTCTCGAACCTACCCTCCATTTGCTAGATCAACAGTTTTAAGTTGAACAAAAGAATGGGCTGTTCCGCCACCCTCCAGTCCAAGAAAGGAGTTGACCTCCTTGAGGTGCAATTTTTTAAATCATTTTTTTTGTACTGTTTTTGTGAACTTCTGTATATTAAAATATTTTTTAATTTTTAAACTATAAATGGGCATAGTTATTTGTGGAGGTTTTCTTTCTGTATTAATTGGAGCAAAACCATATTCCATATTGCTCACTCCTGAATTTTCAAATAATCTGTAAGTTTTGATGACACAGCCCTTTATTAATTTATTTCTTCGGCTTCCTTTACTTTACCTTGTTCTTGTCTTGCAGAAGAGAACGTGACCTTTCATCTTCTAAAGACAATTTATTCCAAGTATGCATGTGTCTGTATGAGCTGTAAAATCCCCAGCAGTGTAATCAGAATATAAACTACAGTTGAACAAAAATTCTACATTAGACATGGGATTCCATTGGATTTACACTCCAAACAGTTTTAATCTTTAAAATCCAAGTTTCAGGGAAAAAACTCTGAGATTTTAAATTACAAACATCAGAAAATACATGAAATAGCCGAGTGATTATGAACTAAATCATCAAATTGCTAATAGAATTCTGTGCTTGAGCTTGGATACCCTTTATGGAGTTCTCGTCTTCCTTTGAAAGAAAGTGGAACCCTGCAGCTGTCTGTGCACACACTACCAAAAGTACCAGGGGAGATCAGGCTTGAAACTCATGAAATTCTCTGGGAAAAATCTTTGCATGGCTCATTTCACGACGATAATTTTTAATTCACAAAGGTTTGGTTCATAAACTTTATTTAACAGGATTGAGAACACAAAAGGCAAAAGAAGGAATATCATCTTGAGAAGCTGTCATGTGTTCATTAAATCAAAATGTGAAACTTAGAGAATATAATTATGCTAAAAGAGTTACCATATTAATTAAAAATGCAAATTACATCTAATTAGCCAATACAAGATAATTTGAAAATAGACATTCTTCAACAAATCAGAACTGCAAGTCCCATATTTATAAAACTTGATGATTGTAATCATGAAAATGTTAAGGACAATTTAGAAATTAATTATACTAATTTGGTCTAATTTATATATGCAAATTACTAATAATGACTGTGCACAAAAGCCTTTATTTAGTCTCTGAAGTAGTAGTGGAATCAGAATAGATAGTTATAGTGCTGTAAAATTGACTTGCCTTTTAATTAATTTTCATTATTTTGAAAGAAACAATAAAAATTTCCATCCTCTGTTGTTTGATTTATATTCAATTATCAATAACAAAGTGCCAAAATACTTCACTATGCAATGGCCTATTGTATGTCTATGAACTGGAAAACACTTACCAACCACACTCTACATGACTAATATGTTTAGAACCTAGTTTTCATTTCAAAAACGGTTTATCTGTTTTAATCCTATATTCCCTGGTACCACAAAGTGAAAATCCCTACAATATCAACAAGGCTGGAGAAATGGATGCATCACTCCACACTTAAGTAGATCCGTTCGCTTTTAGGCTGTGCAAATGTCCCTCAGGCCTTTTATGTGTGAAGTTCCTGTGCAGTGGGTGGTCATAGGTATGGTCCATTGTCAGTAGCCACGTGTCATGGTTTAGACTACATTGCATTTCTCTTGTGGCTTCGATATTACTTGCAAATAATTATTTTATAATTTATATATTTTTCCTGGTTCCTTTAACCACCTTCTGGGTTTAACTTCAGAAAGTTTCTTCCTAATCCTTTATTTTTGCTTTCTCAACTTAGAATTCATTTAACATACTTAAACACAAAAGCGTATCTAGATCCCCTAAAATGTTCATGTTAAATATTTTCTGTTGCTTTGTATTGGTTATTCGATGCTGGTTTGCAATTACAGTGATATAACCTATGAAGACTTTGGAGACCTACACCTCAAACCAATCTGCCAACATCTGGGAACTAAAGGAGACAGCTGGCTCTACAATGCTGGCCAATGCCTCTGCTTGTTTCTGTAGATGACCTTGTAGCTGCCACACAACCCAGGATATGTCCATCATTCCAGTGCAGGTGGAATCTATGAACTTCTCCATTTAGCTGCTTTGATGATGTCAATGTTCACTAATGACTGAGCTTTCAGGTTTTTAAGGCTGAGCCTGTAAGCCGCTTATCCAAAGAAGAGCAATGATAATATTTTGAAAGGGAGATTCGTGTTGTCCCTTGACCTTAATTCCAGTCATCATTGTCACTATAATGAGACCCCAGGAGTGTACGTGTTTCTGTGGAGTTTGTACCGGTAGCAGTGACTGATATAACTCCCATGAATTGGTTGACACAGGTTTTATTCTATCCCTACAGATTCCAGCTAATCACCATTTAGGACAAATGCTCATCCATCCTGCTTTTCTGGTTGAAAATGGATCATATGTTGATTTTCATTTAACAAAAGTCTGTTCATTCACCGAAACCATTAATATCCATGTACTGTAAGCATATGGCATTCTTTAGTGTGTCAAATTGTGCTTATGTACATAGGACATAATTTAAATAGTACAAGACCTCGTTTTGAGTGGGCCGAGGGATTATGTTAAAATACTATCTGTTCAATGAGGACTAAAGAAATGGTCTTTGTATGTTATTGTCCTTATGAGTTGGCTTTTGACAGTTATGTGCAGCTTGGATTTGTAAGGGAAGACACAGAGCTGGAGGTTCACATTGGTAGGAAATACCTACACATGAGACACATCATGCTGCAAAAAATATTATTCGTATCCAGAGAACTTCTAAGTAAAAGAATAGTGAAGATACCTGAAAATCTCTAGTCTTCAGATATCACATGAGTTATTTAGCCTGGATTTGGCAGCTGCAGTGATAGTGCAACTATCATAATTCATCATTATTAATGTGAAATGTGTATACTTAGTTTACTGTAAATATCCTGAAGATATTGACAATGATTCAATGCCTCTCTAAAGAATGCTTTAGACATTTCATCACTTCAATCATATGATATTAGTTGATTGATGAAAATCTTGGGTATTCAATCTAAAAATGTTACACTCGTTACATGAGGTGTGATTATGTTAATTGTAATCCAAAATTATACCAGCTAGGTCTCTTAAAATTAAAAATAAACAATGTAATATATAGGGCTTGTAATTCAATCACACAATGGATTACAACAAATAATCAATTGCTTATGGCATCTTAGCTCATAACTTAATTGTATATGTGTATTGCAATCTTTATTTCTCATTCTGTAAAATGTGTAGAATGTTATGCAGAAATTACTCTTTGTACTGCCAAATTTCCTGTAAATGAAAAATCCTTCAATACGATTGCCTTTTTGTTAGTTTCATCACTAAATGTTGCTCTATCTCTGGGATACCTCTTAACTGACGCTGAACAAGAACCCACATTGTAAAGGTAGAAGTCTACATCACAGGAGTTGCTGGATCGTTGTAACTTTCAATAAGGTCAAATGATAAAGTCTGAACTAGTGCAATGTGCTTGGCTATCTAAATGGGGAGTTTTTTGTGACCAAATTTTTGTTAGTTTTGGAATGCCTCTAAACTCCTTTACATTCTGCTGCCAAGTTGACAAAATAATGAGGTGCGAATCCCAGTGATGTACATATTGCACTTCTCCTTAGGCCATTTCTCACCCAACACCTCAACTGAGCTGCCAAGACCCTAGGGCCAGAATCAATTAAGAAGATTGACCATTTTTGTATAAAGTAAGTCAAAGTTGAAATGGAAGAAAAGTCTTTGCGGCACCAGGAATTTATGAAATACGAGATGATTAGATTCATTCAGTGTGACATTAGAAAATAATGTAGAGAGTAAGACTTTTCTAGGATGTTAATTATATTATCTGAAAGCTAACTCGTTTAGCTGGGAATTGGAGCAAATATCAAAGATAAGAAATTGGGAACAATTAAAAGTGGAAATTATGAAGCGACAATCTGAAATGTAGAAAAAATATGGAAAATTGTCTCTGGAAAAGGAGAACAAAAAACATGTTTCCCTATAGTGAAGACAGCAATATCTCATTTTGAGTAGGCCATTGGCATTCTCTAGTCAGGTTCCAGAGGTGCTGTGATTGTAATGATGATCAGCTAGAGTTGACAAGAGCACAGCCAGGAATCCGAAGGCAGGGATGGAAATGTTCACTCTTATCCCCAAGATGAGGCCATTGCTGCAGTGCCACCTTCAAGCATGGTAGGAAAAGTGGATTCTTTCAGACTGAAAAAAGCACGTGAGCTTCCTGGATACTTGACACTGACTATGAATACGTTTTTTATTGATTAAATATGACTTGAAAATTAAGGGAGCAGTTGTAATTGATGAATGTCCTGAATCTCAGAACACTGTTGGGCTGAACGTTAAGGTAAGTCCACAATGGCAGTACTTAGAAAATTGGGATAAATAACACTCCATTGAATGACCCTGAGGATGGGAACTTGAATGTGACACACACCACGGCCTCCAGGACAAGGGCAATCCAGGCATGTGTGCAAGGCGGCATCAATCCAGGACAAGGACTTTTTGCAAAACATCAGAGAGCGGCACAGTGGCACAGTTATTCGATCCGATACTTCAGAGCACCAGAGCCCTGGGCTCAAACATTACCTTGGCATGGTTTGTGTGGAGTTTGCACGTTCTTGGTGCATGACGTTTCTCCGAGAGCTCTGGTTTGCTCCCATATCTCAAAACCATGCAGGTTGGTAGATTAATTGGCATTTCTAAATTGCCATTGTATGTGCAAATGAATGGTAAATTTGGGGGGGTTGGGGGAGGGGTGGGGAGGAGGGGGGGGGGGGGGGGGGGGGGGGGGGGGGGGGGGGGGGGGGGGGGGGGGGGGGGGTAGGGGGGGGGGGGGGGGGGGGGGGGGCAAAAATATCTGAATTTTAGTATTAGTTTATATGAATGGTTAATGTTTGGCATGGATTTGGTAGGCTTAAGGACCTGTTTCCATGCTGAATCTCTTTTGCGCAAAGATTCTGTATTTTTAACTTGAAAATAACCTGAGGGGCATTGCTCCTTGGAGGGGGTTACGATAGACTCTGTCGGAGAGTGTCTTTGAACTCGGGCATTTCTCTGCCTCTTCATGTCTCTGACACTTGGTCTGCAGCTCCCATCATAACATACAGCCTGTGGGACCATCACAGACACACCTAAGTAGTATCAAAGTGCTGAAAAGCAAGTTAAAGCTTCACTGCGCAATATAAGCAGCTTTCAAATTAAGCTGTCAGCCTCCAGAGTTATCATTAATGCAAGATGTTAAAACGTTTTGTGTAAATAACCCAGTAAATGGCATTGCTGCAGATCAAACTCCTTATTATATTCCTTATACATTCATGACTGTGTGGCCAAATTCTACTTTGAGATGACACCACTGACGTGGGTCAGTTCTTGAAGAATGATGAGACAGAATTTTGGAAGGAGATAGAGAGCTTAGTAACATAGTATCAAGACAATGACCTCTCCCTCAATGTCAGCAAAACAAAGGAACAAAACAAAGTCTGAAGAAGGATCTTATCCGAAATGTCACCCATTCCTTCTCTCCAGAGATGCTGCCTGTCCCGCTGAGTTACTCCAGCATATTGTGTCTATCTTTGGTTTAAACCGGCATCTGGAGTTCCTTCCTACACAAAGGAATTAGTTGTTGACCGGGAGACAAATTGGTGTACATGCCTCAGTCAGTATCATTGTGTAGAGGATAATCACGAGCTTCATGTTCTAAGGTGCAAATATCACCAACAACCTGTCCCGAACCAACCACATTGAAGCTACAGCCAAGAAAGCACACTAACACCAGTTCCTCAGACTATTAAGGAAGTTTGGAATGTCTCCATTAACTCTCAACAACATCTACAGATGCACTATAGAAAGCATCCTATCAAGATGCATTACAGCTTAGTTTGGCACCAGCCCTACCCTAGACTACAATAAATTGCAGAGTTGTGCATGCTGCCCAGTCCAACACATTAGCCAGTCTCTCCAGTCCCCCTGTAGACTCCATCTATATCATACTGCCTCAGGAAAGTAGCAGCTAATCAAGGACCATTTACATCCTGGTCAGTCCATCTCTCCTCTCCCATCAGGCACAACATTCAAAAGCTTGAAACCATGGACCATCAGATTCAAGAACAGCTTCCTCCCCAATGTTATCTCTTCTTCTACTTGCGTATGGCGTGCACAGCCTAAAGTTGGAGGACAACTTGTTCTATTTGATCTTATTTGATTGTGCATACCAGATTGATTGCATTCGTCAAAACGGGGCAGACCACGTGAAGGTTGCAATCTCCCACCCGAACCCCAATGTCATCAGACTACTGGACAAACGTCTCATAAGCTAAAGATTTTGTTCTGATCTCGTAAACCTACTTTATTGCAGCCAATGCTCTTTTTTCTGCACTTTCTCTGTAACTGCAACACTATAAAACTGTAACACTATATTCTGCATGGTGATATTTTTTTCTCTTTCCACTATCTGTTGTACTTGCATTCACGTACAGTATGAATTGGCCGGATTGCACGTAAACAAGGTTTTTGTACTGGATCTAGGTATATGTGACAAAACAAAATAAATCTATAAACCAAACAGCACTATAAAACCTGGCAGAGCTGTGATTTACAAGGGATGGACATGATCTGGAACAACGTGAAACAACTTGTACTGGCAAGACTCTAAAACTGCATTTCATAAGACTGACAGTATCCTATGCATGCCCAATGGAAAATACTTATTAATAACATAAGTGTAATTCCTAAGCAGAACACCCCAGTCATGTTGTTGGAGTGCTGTGATTCAACTTGGTAATGGTCACAATCATATTTTCATTTTTTATAGCATTGCAACAAATTCTACCCCAGTACCTCAAAACTTACAGCACTCTACCCCAGTACCTCAAAAGCCACAGCTTAACTTTGTACGATGTATGATAAAAAAAAAAAGTATGCACCAAAGTAAGCCAGTGAACAACATTGATGCAATTGGCACCAAGCAAAAATAACAAGGTTTCATCATAAGCATTAAAATTATGTGCTCAATGGGCAAAGGATCCTTGGATCAACACTGAAAGTATTAATTAGTATTGTAATGACTGAACCCAAGGTATGCAAAGAGTTGCCACATAAATGGTGCTGACAATGTTACAAAGTATCCCGCGCCAGGTCCTCCTTTGTTCCTCCTTTGTTCACCCTCCCCTCTCCCCTTCCCCTCCCCTACACTGGGTTCTCCTTCGTTCCCCCCCAGGCAGTCCCCCCACACCAGGCCCTCCTTTGTTCATCAACCTATATGTTTAATCACAGATTTGGCCCAGAAGATTCTTGACCCTGAAAGATTAACAGCCTTCCAAAACTGTCCAATTTTTGTAAACCACTATCAGCTGAGAGTGATAAGGACAGAGCACAGTCCATGAGAGTGACTAAACTGTTAAGTATAAACACAATGCCATAACCCACCAGTGTTTTGGTTCCCAACTTTGCATAATTGCCATTTAATGGTAAAATGAATGACATTATATTAAATGGTAAAACTCAAAATGACACAATATACATATACAGGAAGCCACTTATCCTTTCATTTTTATATAGTTGCTCAGTCACATTCAGATTCAATCACACATGGTTCATCTTATTAATTCACACCTTGAATTGCAGATTTCTCTCTTTTTACCTTACTCTTATGGGTTTGCTTCCTCTGATTGCATAACAATGCAGTTTACAGCACACAACATTGGATACCTAGCCCATCTGTAGTTCAGACAATTTCTATTCCTGTTTTTGAACTGCCAAATCAGTAGGCCTACCATGCAATCAGTGATGAGCCTATCAAAGACATTGGCCTCTGACAGTTAATTAATGCTGACAGTTTCTAAATTATCACGAGCCACAGCTCAAACAGTGCAAGAGAAGGTTTTCTCTATCCATATATACTACCCACCATTTTGAGTATTTCCAGCAGTTTTCACTTTTAATTCACTCTGCTTATCCTTTTACAACGTGCAGAGTTGAGTTGTACGAGTTAAAAACAAGTTGCAGGAGCATCTGTCAACAATGTCTGAGAAACCATGGGGGAAAAAAAGTTCCTCTTTTTGCTGCAATTTGTTCATTGAATACAAATTCTCGATATTTTTGAAAGAGACGTTGCTGATCTTGCCTCTGTCCATTTGGAAGGAGTCAGAAAGATAAAAGTTCAGGGCTAAGGTAATCTTGATACCTGATGTTCTTGTGATGGACGGTGTATGGACACCGGCTTTCGTTAACGTTTTGGACTCTCAGGTGAGGCAGTGATTGCACAGATAGATTTCCAGGGACAATTGGATTTGCTTAAGTTAATCAGTGGTTAACACTAGCTGTGGGCTTTCACTCATCTCACTATCCATGTCTTTTTCAATCACCAAAAAACAAAAATATAGGGACATTCTACCATGCAGACTAATAACGCAAATTAAATGCACTCAAGTTATAATTCTTGTGTTAAAATCTTCCACTCGAATGCAAGCTGGTGAAGCGCAAAATAGCATTTCTTTTAAAACTCACTTGACATTCACAGCGAGAATGGGAAATTATGTGGGCTAATTTGCAGTAGATTATAATCATTTCTATATATTGTAGTGTCAATCCCAATCCAGAAATATTCAGTAAATTACGACCTAAACCCTTAGTTAAAATTGCAGTTCTATATTACATTTACTTATCCCATTATACAATTATACCCCCCCCTCCCCCATTGGACTTTTGTTCATCAATACTAGTAATTATTTTTTTGTTTTGGCATTTCTAATGTAATTATATCATAAAGGTGGAAACAGATGTCCAATGGAAGTGGAAGACGGAAAGTTTGATAAAATAGTTAAGGCACAGCTGGCAGGATGGGAAAGGGTTATGAGGAACAGGGGAAAGCAAAACCAATCCCGGTCGTAATGGGCAAGTTGGGCAGAAGTGCTTGTTTCCATGCTGTTTGACTCGATGATTCTAATGTCACCTTACATTATTTATCATTGCACTATAGCTAAAATAGCATAAAACAATGATGCATTCTTAATATTTTCATAATTATTTATAGGGCAATGTTAAATATTGCCATAGTTCTCCAAAATATACGTTAGGGAAGTTAATGTTGGCATTAGATGAGGCAAAGTATATATAAATCAAGAGCATTGTGACTGATGTCTTCGAACCTACAGAATTGTTGATTTAGGTAGTATGCAAGCATCACAAGGAATATAAACTCGGCTGTGAGGGATTGATAAAACAATATAAAGTGTTGACTTTATTTAACCAACAATCAGCAAAAGAAAAGTAATGAAATAAGGAAGGTGCAGACTAATTCAACTGCCATATAAGTCATTGGATGATATGGGTTTCTGATTGAAATAAAATAAAACAAAATGAGCTAACATTGACTTTTTGCCTTTTTATGCAAATATTTTTAAATTAATTTCTTTAATTCTACATTAGATAAATCAATTGATCATTTGATCATACAGAGAGTAACAACATTTCTCTATATTTCTACATCTCTCTTAACCTTCATGTCTACTGTTAAAATCTTGGGTGACCAAACCTTTGCATGTCTTCACTATAATATACACTGACTATAATCAGATCAATGCTCCATGGATCATTTTATTACCGATAAATGTCATACCATTTAAACTATTATCAAATGAGTTTGCTATTTAGGTTTAAATTACTTGGATTCTCAGCAGTCATTTTATAATATTTTGGCATAGAACTTTAAAGGACGAAAAGGAATAATAGTAAATTAATTATTCTTTGAACAGTGGCTTGATAATAGGAAACAAAAGATGTTGATAAATATACAAGGTGATCATCACATAGAGATCATGATTGTTGGAATTCTGCATAGCTATGTTCTGGCCATCTGCTATTGATGTAATCAAAAGAAAAGTTGTGGAAGATTCTCATTTAATATCAAATTTGCACAGGCAATTCAAGTGACCATATAAGTACTATAACGGGTTCTAAAAGACTAGCAGATCCATAGAGGTATATGTAAAGACATTGTTTATTCCTATAGATTACACATGTTTGTGATTCCTTATATATTCAAGAGCGAGTTAGATATAGCTCTTAGGGCTAATGGAATCAAGGAATATGGGAGTTAGCAGAAACGGAGTACTGATTTTGGATGATCATCCATGATCATATTGAATGGCGGTGCTGGCCCGAAGGGCCGAATGGCCTGCTCCTGCATCTATTTTCTATGTTTCTATGTGTATGTTTCTATGAAGCAGGGTCATTAATTTCAAATTTGAAAAGGAAAAATACACAATAATTATTGACTGTTTAGTATTAGACAATGGGAAGCCCGTGTTAATAAAATTAATACTGTTGTTAATTTGAAAGATTTTTTTACCAGGTAATTCACTTTATTTTTTATGCTCGATTAATAAGGCCTTTATTAGAATAACATGCAGATTTTGGTTGAACATATTGACAAAGAATACTGCACTAGCAAGAGGAAAAACAGATTTGAAGACATTAAGGAGATATTTAAAGAATAAAATGTGTTTATGCTGGAGAAATGTGGATAAAGGTGGTTAATATGATTCAAGTTTTTATAACACTGGATGGCACAGATAAATTGAATGTTAGCAGCTTAACTAGATGGCATGAATACAAAATTTGCAAGCTTCAAGAAGAACCAGACATTGGAAAAAATATTCCCCTGTTGAGCCCAGCTAAATTGAATAGATTGCCAGTGAACACTGCCAATTAACTCCTGGAAAGCATTAGGACAGATATCTGCTTAAGAATGGGATTAGATGGTAAAATAATAAGTATAGGCAAAGGTTCTTGATCTATGTGTGACTGTTTTAGTGCAGTCAAAGCCATTGAATTGTCATCTGTAGAACGCAGATGTTCAAGCTGAATGTAGGCTGTTATGGTAGATTAATACTCTGAAGATTTTGCTCAATTATTTTTGGGGATTAGAAAACAATTTTGAAGTTTTATCTTTTTGAAGTTTTACTTGTAGCCATTCAACCCCACCACCCTCCCCCAGAAGACAGCAGAAATGGCGGGGAAGCAACATAACAATGCAAGTTGTGCATAAATTGTAGGGATTAGACGATGAGCTGAATGAAATTTCTTGTTTCACCATTTCCTATGGTCTTAAAAACCTTCGGATGAACATAACCAATTGGACCACTTCATCCAGCTCATAAAGCTTTCCTTTATTTAGAATAGTCAGTCCTGCTTTTTACAGATAAGATGTTTTATCCAGCCTCAATGCGTTCACTTGCTGTCCATTATAGTGCTCCCATTAGGCTTGGCATGAGATTCAAAGACAATAATTACAAGGCTCTATTTTAGTGAGTCTGGCTAAATGTAAGAACAAGTTGGGGATAATGTTATAAAATTATAGCTCCAATTCTCTGCTTGCATCGGGTGAGATTCCTTGTTTCTGTCTCGTGAAATTCTGTGCTACACTTAACTATACATGTAATAACTTTTTGCACATACAATTACTGCCCAGGTTCTATACATTTTTTTAGACATCAAAGCCTACTACTCCACTTAGAATACAACTGGACATGAACAGATTATGAATTAAGCCAGTTTTATTCTAGTTGTGGTAGTGGGATATTTTGCATTGTTATGCATGAGGACTTAAAAATTAAGATTTCTGAAATAGTTACCTTCATGGTCCCTAGCCTCCAGGTTAAATGACCACTTAATGCTAGAATACCTGGAATTAGCAACATGAATCTTTACAGATTTTTTCTGATCAATCGGAACTCCATCACATCGCTTAATTGGTTCCAAACATTAATAATGGAAAACTCCACATATGTGTTTATATAGCACTCTACATCCTACACAAAGTCTTCATAGCTAACTTGTAATGTAGTAACTGCCATAATATAAGGAACATCAGCAGTCAACTTATACAAAGAAAGAACCACAACCAGTAGTAATGAAACAAACATCAGACTATCTAATTTGATGACATCGGTTTTCAAATAGTAGTCAAGACATAAAGAGAACTCTCTCATTCTTAACTGAATCGTGTACTGGGACCTTTTGAATCCACCTGAGAGAATGGACAAGGCTCTGTCTTAGCATCTCATCTGACATCAGCACTTCCCTAAATATCATTTCAAAATGGTATCACAGATTTTATGCTCACGTTTCTGAAATGGGCTTGAATCCACAATTCTGAGTGAGAAATTGGTAACTTCTTTTATAGAGATACAGAACAGAAACAGACGTTTTGGGTCACGTAGATCATGTTGACCATCAGCCATCCATTTATACTAATTCTACATTAATCTAATTCAACTTTATTCTCTCCATATTCTTATAAATTCACTCTTATTCCACTATTCACCCACACACAAGGGGTAATTTGTAGCAGCCAATAAACCTACCTTTGGGATATGGGTAGAAATCAGAGCACCCAGAGGAAACACACATGGTCACATGAAAAGTCTGCAAACTCCACACAGACAGCACCCAAGGTCAGGATTGAAACCAGGTCTCAGGCGCTGCAAGGCATTACCAGCTGTGCCTTTGTGTCCCCTTAACACCATTTAATAGTAGCATGTTATGGAATTCAACTATAATTTCTCGTGCTAAAAGACAATACAATACAATAATGCAATACCGTTTATTGTCATTTGAACCTCAAATGAAGTTCAAATGAAATTTACATAAAAATATAGAAAATAGGTGCAGGAGTAGGCCATTCGGCCCTTCGAGCCTGCACCACCATTCAATATGATCATGGCTGATCATCCAACTCAGTATCCCGTACCTGCCGTCCCTCCATACCCCCTGATCCCCTTAGCCACAAGGGCCACATCTAACTCCCTCTTAAATATAGCCAATGAACTGGCCTCAACTTCAGAGAATTCCAGAGATTCACCACTCTCTGTGTGAAAAATGTTTTCCTCATCTCAGTCCTAAAAGACTTCCCCCTTATCCTTAAACTGTGACCCCTTGTTCTGGACTTCCCCAACATCGGGAACAATCTTCCTGCATCTAGCCTGTCCAACCCCTTAAGAATTTTGTAAGTTTCTATAAGATTGGTTTCTGCAGTCATACAACAAGAAGAAACAATTAACAAGACATACAATTAACACAATTTACACAAACATCCATCACAGTGAATCTCCTCCTTACTAGAACTAAGAGGTCACTTTAAAAATAAGGGTCTCCATTTATGAAAGGGATGAGGTTATTTTGTTTTCTCTCAGTCTTTGGAACACTCTTTCTAAGAGGGTGCAGTAGACTTCGAATATTTTCAAGGTACATGTAGATAGATTCTTGGTAAGCAAGGTGGTGAAATATTATTTGGGGTAGATTGGTGTTACAAGGTAACGGGTTCAAGGATTTGACTAGTAGAACAGAAAAAGTCTCACTCGTCTGTTAAGTTTTATTGGCAAGAGAGACCAAAAACAATACTCGTCTCGGTATGCGCGGGGTCCAGTTTTACAGCGGCACACCCCACCCCACCGCAACCGCACATTGCGGGGGCAGGACCCAACGGGTCCCCTTTGGTCTAGTATACTATTAAATTTCTCAGCTTGTTTCTATATGTGTGTGTGGCTCATTGAGATTGTATCTGTGCCAAAACAGTACACGGTAGCACTGAATTTTTTGCAGAACCTTACTCTGCTTTTTCCCGTCGTCGATCAAATCAAGTTTCCTTCAGATCTATGTTATATTTCACAAATTATTGATATTTACAAGTTAAAACAAGCCAACTTTGCGAAGAATAACTGTGAATCCGCTCTGGCAGTTGCAGCTATGTCGTCACAATGGGATCTCATAGTTCCCCGACATTTGCAACAATGTTGCCATCATCATCACACTTAGTCATGGTCTTGGCAGCACATGAGGGGAAGGGCCAGGGGAAGTGGAATTGGAATTGGAAGTGCTGGGGGAAGCAGAGGAAGTGCAATTGGAATTGTTTTAAAGTCCAGTACTGGGGGAGACAGGGGAGTGGTGGAATCTTACATTGGGGAATGCGTTGCTTTGGGGGACCAGGCCTCCCATGGGGGCTATGGGTGAGTAGTGCTATTTTGCATTAGGGGAACGGGTTGCGTTTGGGGACCAGGCCTCCCGTCTGACAGGGACCCAATTTGATCTAGTTAAAATTAAAAATCTTGTACAATTCTGGTGATAGCTTTCAATATACAGAAACATTGGAGAAAATGTGGGAAATAGTTACAAGAAAGGTAAGAGAAATACAGACATTTAGCAGAGAGATGAAAAGTACATGGATAGGACAGATTTGGAGGGATATGGGCGAAATGTGGGCAGGTCGGTCTAGTGTAGCTGGGACATGTTGGCCGGTGTGGGCAAGTTGAGCTGAAGGGCCTGTTTCCATGCTGTATCACTCTATCACTATGACTCTATGATTCTATGAATATAATCAACCACTTTTCTGTTGAAATTACAAGGCTGAAGAGTGGTCTCCGAGAGCAGTCCTACATAGTTGGGCAGAGATGACAGAGTGTGAAGTTTAAAGTTGATTACTCATAATGATAAATACAGACATACTGTGGCACAATTAACTCACACATCAACTGCAAGATATCTACTAGTTTGCACGATTATAGCACTAGCCATAGCACACTTCATTACC
Organism: Leucoraja erinaceus; assembly: GCF_028641065.1. Lineage (NCBI taxonomy): Eukaryota > Metazoa > Chordata > Chondrichthyes > Rajiformes > Rajidae > Leucoraja > Leucoraja erinaceus. The sequence continues at coordinate 25,741,304 of NC_073391.1, read as the reverse complement.
ACAGTATAAACCTCTGTGGGGGGTCACAATATCATGAGTAGCTCACACCGCTTAATGGTATTCTTCACGACTTACATCCAGCCTGCAGCAATGAGCATTGTTGCTGTAGAACATGTTCCATAGTCCAGTCTGAAGCAAAAGAATTGCATCTATGGGAGGGACAATGGATGTGCAACTAAGGCCTCAGTGGAGAAAAGGAACACAGGAGATATGTGATCCATTCGGATGGGACCAGAAGACCAATTAGAAAAACTCTGTAAGCATATTACGAACAGATAGCTGTGACAGAGAAGACCTAGTAACCTTGATACAGAGCTGCATTGTCTCCAAGTCAAACATTAGTGAATGAATCTTCAGATGGCATATCAAGAGTTAAGAGTCAAGAGTGTTTTTCTGTCATATGTCCTGAAATGGAACAATGAAATGATATCTCTCCATATCACCGTCTATAACTCTCATTCCACTTTCCTCTGACTCTCAATCTGAAGAAGGGTCTCGACCCATAAAGTTACCTATTCCTTTTCTCCAGAGATACTGCCTGACCCACTGAGTTACTCCAGCTTTCTGTATCTATCTTCGGTTTAAACCAGCATCTGCAGTTCCTTCCTACACTTCACCTTCACTGGCTTACTCCAACCTCATGTGAATTTAAAATTTCACAACTTGCCTAGATCAATAAATCAATCAGCATCCTTTGCAAATTAGTCCTGCAATTTACAAACTCTGCAACCACATTAGGTGTACTGGAGAAAGTAGCGAGGAGACTTATGAGGGTGTTGTCAGCTCTGTGGAGGTGTTGTTGTGGGGAAAGACCGGAAATGTCTAACCTCATGCTATAAAATGATGAGAGGCCTACTTGCCTTAGCAGAGATGTCAATGGTTAGGAGGAGGCAGAAGAATTAGAATGAAACATTTATTTTTTACTGAAGTGGTAAGGTACTGAATGCATTGCCTGAAAATGTTTCTACATAAGATGTAGTTAAATGAACATGTGAAGGAAAAAAAATCTGGGGAACTGCAGAACATTGCATCGGGCTGATTAACCCTGTATGAACAGGCGTGTAGATGATGTGCCATAAATGTCCACCATTCAACAAATTTATAGTGGTTACGGCCATAACTCACTCCTGTACATAATTTTGATTTATTTTGTGCTTTTCCAGTTGATTCTGTGCAGAATAATCTGATAGCTGGGCAAGCAGCATGCAAAAACACCAACCCAATGTGAAAAGAAACAACCTCATAATTCATAATTCAAACAGCTCTTCTTTCATCAAAAGCTTAAATAAACAGCCACTTGGAAGCCTCCTGTCTTTACAAAAAGTGACAATGCACACAAGGTAAAAAAGGTTCATTGTATTTGTTCAGTGATTCTGTGCAAGATTAACAGGCATGCAAACACTTAAAGTGCCTATTAAGTCCTAGTGGAAAAATTAACTACTTGTTGAAGTGCCACTAGAAGGTTCACAAGATTTTCTTCAAACATATATATTTCTGTTATATTCTGAACAGCACAGGAGAGAGTCTTTGGTACCTGGATAATATGTTTCCACAGAATACAATGGTACAATCAAAATGACACACCCAACTTCGAAAGTGCTCTTTCTCAATAAATAAAAACAATGAGCTTAATATACCAGGAGCTCAGAATGAAAGGATGGATCAGGCCTCCGTAAAGTGTAGGAAAGACAATGCATCAAAACCTTTTGGTTACACAAGATTGATAGCATTTTGGTTAAAAACAGTGTCAGGTTCAGTAATTCTTTTTGCATCTTTGTTAAATAAATAAATTATAATGCAGAATTGTTGGAAATCGGAAAAATGCTGAGACTAAGCAGCAGGTGAGACAGCATCATTTTTGACAGAATAGCATTTCAGTATTCAAACCGTTAGAAATAAAGACAGGTTTTAAGATGCAGAGAAAGTGGCTGGGATAGTGGTTCAAGAAGTGATGATTGGGTGGAAAATTGGAGAGATTGAATGAATAAAGGGTTGGTCCAAGGTTTAAAGTGGTGACAAATGGATAGCCATGGTTCACCAAGAAATTCTGAAAAAGGTACATCCTGGAGGAAACTGAAATTACTAGGGAAAGATTGATTCACTGCTGGAAGTGAAATAAACATGCTAAAAGCCCTGTCCCACGGTACGAGTTCATTCTAAGAGCTCTCCTGAGTTTTAAAAAAATCAAACTCGTGGTAAGCATGGAGAATGAATGTAGCGGGTACGTCGGAGCTCGGGGACGTCTCTTAGCGCTAACGGCAGGTACTCAGGAAGACTCGCTAACGGCAGGTAAGCACGGGAAGACTCGTGAAGATTTTTCAACATGATGAAAAATGTCCACGAGAGCCCTGAGTACCAAAGAGTGGCCATTACCGTAAATCTCCGAGTTCGAATCAGGGCAAACTCGGGAGAACTATTGGAATGAACTCGTACTGTGGAACAGGGGTTTAAATTGTTAAAATTGGAGTCATAGTCAGAATCATACAACGTAGAAACAGGCCCTTCAGCCCAACTTGCCCACACTGTCCAACATCTACACTTGCCTTCATTTGGCCCATATCCCACTAAACCTTGCCTATCCATGCACCTGTTTAATTGTTTCTGAAATGTTGCAATAGTACTTGCCTCAACTACCTCCACTCAGATTCCTATTAAATCTTTTCCCCTTCACCTTAAACCTATGTCCTCTGGATCTCGATTCCCCTGCTCTGGGCAAGAGACTCTATGTCTAACCGATTTATACCTCTCATGATTTTATACACCTCTATAAGATCGCCTCTCATCCTCCAGGAATAGAATCCCAGCCTGCTCAACCTCTCCCTATAGCTATAGACCCTCGGGTCCTTGCAACATCCTCACAAATCTTCTCTGTACCCTATCCAACTTGACATCTATGCTATAGCATGGTGCCAAGAACTGAACACAACGCTCTAAATGCAGCCTCACCAACATCTTATATTACTGCAACATGACCTCCCAACTTCTACACTTAATGCTCTGACTGATGAAGATCAATGTGCCAATGTGCCAAAAAAAGTCTTTTTTTTGGATCTGGGCAATCTTTAAGGAGGACTAGTATTTATTGTCCATCTTATTTGCACTTAAGAAGCTATGGTGAGAATTTGAGATGCTTTGAAGTGCTGCATCCCCCCTGAAGACAGTACTTCCACAATGCTGTTGGGGAGAGAGTTCCAGGATTTAGACCCAGCAAGAATGAAAGAGCACCAGATAGTCACAAACCATCTACAGCAATTCTACACAAATCCTTTGGTATTATATATCTGTCAGGATAGTGTGAAACTAGGAGAGGTCAATACTGATGTTTGTATTCCCATGTACCTTAAGCACTTGTCCTACAAGATGGTGGAGGTCGTGGATTTGGGAAGTGATATTCGAGTAGCCTGTTAGTAACTACAGTGTAACATGCAGATGGAGTACATGGCTGCCATTGTGTGCTAGTGATGGAGGTAATGAATGCTTTGATTAGTCGACAGGATAGCAATCAAGTGAATTGCATTGGTCTGGATGGCGTCCAACTTCCCGAGTATTCTTGGAGCTGTACTCATCCTGACAAATGTAGAGTATTCTATCAAATTCCAGATTTATGTCTAACAGCTGATGAAAAGTCTTTGGACATCAAGGATTAAATCACTCAGCGTAGGATACCTAGTCCTTCATCTGTTCAGGTTGATAAATGTGAATAGTCTAGTTGAGTTTCTGGCCAATGATGACATCAATATATTGATGTTGGGAACTCAGCAAATGAACGTGAAGAGTTGGAGTTTCATTGCTTGGCCATGAAGATTACTTGCTACTTTTCCAGCCGGAATGCAGCTGTACTCAGGCACATAATGCTTCAACTGTTGAAGAACTGTGAATGATATTGATTATGGTGCAATAAGTGAATATACCCACTTCTGACACAATGAAACATTGAAAATGCAATACACCACAGGACGTTCACCCACAACGTCTGCGCAAACTAAGATACTAATTTAAACTAATCCCATCCTCCTGCACATAGTCTATAGGCTTCTATTCCCTGCCTATTCATGTGACTGTCTAAATGCCTCCTAAACATTACTATCATACCTGTTTTAAGCAACTCTGCAGACAGCGCATTCCAGACATCTACCACATTCTGTTCAAAATATTTGTTGAGTAAATCTCCCTTAAACTTCCCACCCTTGACCTTAAAGCTATACCCTTTGGTATTTGACATTTCCACACCGAAAATAAAAAAAAAAGGGGTCTGGCAATCTATGAGTTTCATAATTTTACATACTTCTAGCAGATGGTATTAACAAGTTCGAGAGTCTGTCAACCGTGGCTTTTGGTGTCAGTGACGGGGAGAAGAGGAACACTGAGGGTAAGATTCATTGGGGAAGATAGATATGGAAGATTGTACAAGACATTAGTGAGGCCACATCTGGAGTATTGTGTTCCGTTTTGGTCATTCTGCTATAGGACATGGGTTGTTAAGCTGGAAAGAGTTGAGAAGATTTGCAAGGATGTGCTAGGACTTGAGAGCCCGATCTATAGGAAGAGGTTGTGCAGGATGGGACTTTATTCCTTAGAGCGCAGTATGATGAGGGATGATCTTATGGAGGTGTATAACATCTTGAGAGGAATAAATAGGGTACAGTGCCCTCCATAATGTTTGGGACAAAGACCCATAATTTATTTATCTGCCTCTGTGCTCCACAATTTGAGCTTTGTAATAGAAAAAAATCTAATGTAGTTTAAAGTGCGCATTGTCAGATTTTAATAAAGGCCATTTTGATACATTTTGATTTCACCATGTAGAAATTACAGCTGTGTTAATACATAGACACCCCATTTCAGGGCACCATAATGTTTGGGACACATGGTTTAATGGGTGTTTGTAATTGCTCAGGTGTGTTTAATTGCCTTCTTAATGCAGGTATAAGAGTGCTCTCAGCACCTAGTCTTTCCTCCAGTCTTTTTCCATCACCTTTGGAAACTTTTATTGCTGTTTATCAACATGAGGACCAAAGTTGCACCAATGAAAATCAAAAAAGCTGAGACTGAGGAACAAGAATAAAACTGTTAAAGACATCAGCCAAACCTTAGGCTTACCAAAATAATTTGAAACATCATTAAGAAGAAAGAGAGCATTGGTCAGCTTACTCATCGCAAAGGGACTGGCTGCCAAGGAAGACCTCCACAGCTGATGACAGAAGAATTCCCTCTATAATAAAGAAAATTCCCCAAACACTTGTCCGACAGATCAGAAACACTCTTCAGGAATCAGGTAAGGATTTGTCAATGACCACTGTCCGCAGAAGACTTCATGAACAGAAATACAGAGGCTACACTGCAAGATGCAAACCACTGGTTAGCCGCAAAAATAGGATGGCCAAGTTACAGCTTGCCAAGAAGTACTTAACAGAGCAACCAAAGTTCTGGAAAAAAGTCTTGTGGACAGATGAGATGAAGATTAACTTATATCAAAGTGATGGCAAGAGCAAAGTATGGAGGAGAGAAGGAACTGCCCAAGATCCAAGGCACACCACCTCATCTGTGAAATATGGTGGTGGGGTGTTATGGCCTGGGCATGTATGGCTGTTGAAGGTACTGGCTCACTCATTTTCATTGATGATACAACTGCTGATGGTGGTAGCATAATGAATTCTGAAGCACATCCTGTCTGCTCAAGTTCAAACAAATGCCTCAAAACTCATTGGCCGGCGGTTCACTCTACAGCAAGACAGTATCCCAAACATACTGCTAAAGCAACAAAAGAGTATTTCAAAGCTAAAAAAATTGTAATGTTTTGAGTGGCCAAGTCAATCACCCAATCTGAACACAATTAAGCAAGCCTTTTATATGCCGAAGAGAAAACTGAAGGGGACTAGCCCCAAAAACAAGCATAAGCTAAAGATGACTGAAATGCAAGCCTGGCAGAGCATCACCAGATAAGACACCCAGCAACTGGTGATGTCCATGAATCGCAGACTTCAAGCAGTCATTGCATGCAAAGGATATGCAACAAAAATACTAAACATAACTACTTTCATTTACATGTTATTGCTGTGTCCCAAATATTATGGTGCCCTGAAATAGGGGTACTATGTATAAACACTGCTGTAATTTCTACATGGCGAAACTAAAATGTATAAAAATGGCCTTTATTGAAATCAGACAAAGTGCACTTTAACCACATGTGTTTTTTTTCCCCATTACAAATCTCAAATTGTGGAGTACTGAGGCAAATAAATAAATGATGGGTCTTTTCCCAAACATTATGGTAAATGCACAGAGTTGTTTACCCATAGTAGGGTAATCATAACCAGGAGACATAAGTTGTATGTGAGAGGGGGAAAGATTGAATAGAAACTTGAGTGACAACTTTTTCCACACGGAGGGTGGTAAGTATATGTAAGGAGCTGCCAGAAGAGGTAGTTGGGGCAGGTACAATAACAATATTTAAAAGACAACTAGACTATGAGGGAGCCGTTGGGTCCCATGTCCACACGGGAGGGCTGGTCCCCCGACGCTATATTCCACCTTCCACCAATTCCAATATTGGTGGCCAGTGGGGGGGGGGGCTTTCTGGAGTGCTGGTATAGGTGTTGTTGGCTGCAGTGACTACTGGTCTTCAGAGGGCTACTATGGACATTGTGGGCCAAATGGATTCTTGGGGTGGCAACTCAGTCCCTCAAGCCTGATGTGCTGGCAGCTCACTCACTGCTAGTGGGCTGGCAGTTGACTCATGGTTATTCCTTGAAATTCCATTTCAAGCAGAGTGCTAGGCCACCAAATTCAAATCCATTTTCCTACCATTTTAAGCAGGGTGCAAGGCCACCAAATTCAACTGCAGTTTCTTACCTCTTCGAGTAGGGTGCAAGGCCACAAAATTCAAGTGCAGTTTCATACCACTTCAAGCAAGGTGCAAGGCCACCAAATTCAAGTGCTGTTTCAGACCATCTCAAGGATGGTGCAAGGCCACCAAATTCAAATGCAATTTCATACCATTTCATGCAGGGTGCAACAACACCACATTCAAATGCAGTTTCATACCATTTTGTGCAAGGCCACCACATTCAAATGTAGTTTCATACTATTTCAAGCAGGGTGAAACCACCATAAAACCACACAGTAGACATTTAGTGTGTTCAGTTGATTCACAGCTCAGAGTTGTGACCTCTCCCTCCCCCATCATGCAGAGAATGAGCCACACCCACACTTCTGGTTTTATAATCCCTCCCCCTCCCACTGGAAAAGGTGTGGCCTTCATGGCGTGATTGACAGGAGAGAGATTTTCAACATTTTTTAAACACTAATAACACTTTTGTTTTTCATTGATGGGAAGAATCCTCTGCACCTGATGAGCAGAGGGGAACTGAGTAAGATGGCCAAAAATCACAGCCGTTAGTGGTAGCGTTTTATCTAAAATCAATATAGTGCAAACAGGAAGTTGTCAAGTTTAGACAAACAACCATTTGCAGGCAGTGCCTTTTCACTTCAACCCAATCCCTCCAAACAACCATTTGCAGGCAGTGCCTTTTCACTTCAACCCAAACCCCCCAAACAACCATTTGCAGGCAGTGCCTTTTCACTTTAACCCAAATCCCACAAACAACCATTTGAAGGCAGTGCCTTTTCACTTCAAACCAAACCCCCCAAACAACCATTTGCAGGCAGTGCCTTTTCACTTCAACCCAAACCCCCTAAACAACCACTTGCAGGCAGTGCCTTTTTACTTCAAACCAACCATATTTTCATTTTCTACCACATTAAGGGCACTCACAGTTGAGTAGACAGGTGTTCAGTGTTATTCAGAGTTCAGAGAGATGGCTTCCTCCATCTTGCAGAGACTGAGGCACAGCACTTCCTGGTTTTATAGTCCCTCCCCCTCCCTCCAAAAGGGGCAGCAGAGAGAATGGCAACTTTTTAAAAACATTAATATCCCTCTGATTTTTCATCGATGGGAAAAGTCCTCTGGTCCCAGAAGGCGGAGGGGGGCTCTGAGCGAGGTGGCCAGAAATGACGGCCGTAGGTGGCGGCGTTCTGTCAGAAATCGCAGCACAGTGGACCAAAAGCGGTCAAGATCAGACTTTTAGTAATATACTAGACCAAGTGCAGACCCATTGGGTCTGTTCCCCCCAACGTGCGGTTGTGGGGGGAGAGGCGGCATGCAGCGTCACACACACTAACTATCCCTCCCCACCCCCCCGCACTCACGCTAATTACCCCCCTTGATATTATATTATTAATTTACTCCTTTTACCCCATAACCACCCTATCTACTGACGCATAGCCCCCAACTTACAGTCACATCTAGAGAGGGGGGGGGGGGGGGTAGAGAGTGAGAGGGCAGAAAGAGAAGGGGCAGAGACACAGAGAGAGGGGCAAGAGGGAGAGGGGGTGGTAAGGAGGAGAAGAGGGAGGGTGGGTGAGAGGGGAATGGTGGGGGGTGGAGGGGAGGAGAGAGAGAGAGGGGGAGGGAGAAAGGAGGAGAGAGAGGAGATAGAGAGAGGGGGAGAGAGGGGAGAGGGGAGAGGGGAGAGGGGATCGGGTAGGCGGCGCGGCTCTGGCCAGCAGCGGCCTCTGCAGCCTGTCCGCGTTTTTATTATTTTTTGTCTGTGTTTTTATGTAGTTTTTGTTATTTTATGTTGGGGTGTGTGTGGGGGGGGCGGGGGGGGGGAGGGGGGGGGGGGGGAAAACTTTTTGAATCTCTCCCTGCACTGGAGACCCGACCTTTTCTCGTCGGGTCTCAGGTGTCGTTGAGGCCGCAACGAGGAGCGGCCTCCAACAGGAAGAAGCCGGGGACTCAGGTGTCGACTCACCGTTGCCGTCGCGGAGCTGGCCGAGTCCGGAGCGGGTGGAGCGGTGGAGGAGCGCTGCCGCTGCTGCTGCTGCTGCTGCTGCTGCTACCGGAGAGTCGGAGGCTCCAACGACGGGTCTGTGGACGACGGCACCGGGAGGGAGGGAGACCGCTTTTTTCGGGGGCTCCTGCAACGGCGACTTCTCCCGCCCGAGTTGCGGGGTTGAAGAGCTCCTGGAGGGGGCCTACATCACTGCCCCGCGCGGCTGGAATGGCCGCGGACTCTGTGAGCGCACGCCGGGGGCTCCAACACCAAGACCCGGTGTGCAACCTCGCACCACCCGGCGTGGCTTCAACGGCCGCGGGACAATCGCCATCGCCAGCCGGGGGCTATGACTTTGACTCTGACATCGGGGGGGGGGGAGAGTGCAGTGGAGAGATAAGTTTATTTGGCCTTCCATCACAGCTATGTGATGGATGTTTATGTTAAATGTAATTATGTTGTGTCTGGGGTCTATTTGTGTGTAATGTATGGCTGCAGAAACGGCATTTCGTTTGGACCTCCAGGGGTCCAAATGACAATTAAATTGACTCTTGACTCTTGACTCTCTTGGGAGAGAGGGAGGGGAGGGGAGAGGGGAGAGGGGGAGAGGGGAGGGGGAGGTGGGAGAGGTGAAGGGAGGGGGAGAGGTGAGTGGAGGGGGAGAGAGGGAGGGGAAGGGGGAGAGGTGAGGAAGGGGGAGAGGTGAAGGGAGGGGGAGAGGGGAGAGGGGAGGGGGAGAGGTGAGGGGGAGAGAGGTGAGGAAGGGGGAGAGGTGAGGGGAGGGGGAGGGTGGGGAGCAGGGAGGGTGGAGGGAAGGGGGTGAGGGGTGTGTGGAGGGGAGGGGGTTTAGGGGAGGGATGGTGGGGGAGGGGATGGAGGGAGAGGGGGGAGAAAAATAGGGGAGAAAGAGAGAGGGGAGAGAGGAGAGGGGTTTGAGGGGGGGGGAGGAGGGGAGGGGGGGGAGAGAGAGAGGGGTTTGAGGACAGGGGGGGAGGAGAGGAGAGGGGGGGAGAGGAGTGGGGCCCGAGAAGAGAGTGGGGAGAGGAGAGGGGGGGAGAGGAGAGGAGAGTAGAGGAGAGGAGAGGAGAGGGGGGGAGAGGGGGGGAGAGGGGAGAGGGGGGAGGGGGGGGGGTAGAGGAGAGGAGAGGGGGGTGTGCTGAGGGGGGTGTGCTGAGAGGGGGAGTGAGGGGGGGGAGAGGGTGGGGAGCAGGGAGTGGGGAGGGGGGTGGAGGGAAGGGGGGGTAGGGGTGTGGTGGAGGGGGGGGGGGAGGGGAGGGATGGTGGGGGAGGGGATGAGGGGGAGAGAGAGAGAGGGGGGAGTGGAGAGGAGAGGAGGGGGGAGAGGAGGAGGGGGGGAGAGGAGAGGGGGAGGAGAGGGGGGGAGGAGGGGGGGGGAGAGGGGGGAGGGGGGGAGGAGGGGGGGGGGGGGGGGGGGGAGGGGGGGGGAGGGGGGGGGGGGAGGGGAGGGGGGGGGGGGGGGGGGGGAGAGGGGGGGGGAGGGGGGGAGAGGGGGGAGAGGAGAGAGGGGGGAGAGAGGGGGAGGGGGGAGAGGGAGAGGGGGGAGCGGCGGACGGATAGCAGAGGAGGGTGTGGGGGGGAGAAGAGAGGGGGGAGGGGGAGGGGGGGGGAGGGGAGAGGAGAGGGGGGGAGAGAGAGTGCCTTTTTATTTCAACCCAAACGCCCCAAACAACCATTTGCAGGCAGTGCTTTTTTACTTTAACCATATTTTCATTTTCAAACCTCATTAAGGGTACTTACTCACAGTTGTGTGGGCATGTGTTCAGTGTTATTCACAGCTCAGAGAAAAGTGACCCTCTGCCTTCCTCCAGCTTTCAGACTAATTGAGGCACACCACTTCCTGGTTTTATAGTCCATCCCCCCTGCCGCCAGCGGGGACAGCACAGAGAATGGGGAATTTTGTAAAATCATTAATATCTCTGTCATTTATCATCGACTGGAAAAATCCTCGGCACACATGCGACGGAGGGGGGCTCTGAGCGAGGTGGCCAAAAATTACGGCCGTAGGTCGCGGCGTTCTCTCGGAAATCGCAGCACAGATCGCCAAAACCGGTCAAGAACAGACTTTTAGTAAGATAGATAGATAGATAGATAGATAGATAGATAGATAGATAGATAGATAGATAGATAGATAGATAGATAGATAGATAGATAGATAGATAGATAGATAGATAGATAGATTAGATAGATGGTTCATGGATAGGAAAGGTTTAGAGGGGTATTGGCCAAACATGAGCAGGTGGGACGTGTAGATGGGGGTCTTGCACGGCATGGATAAGTTGGACTAAAGGACCTGCAACCATGCTTTATGACTATATATTGGAAGCATAGATACAGAAGGTGACATTGGCTGAACAAGTGACAAAGACAGAGAAAATGTGCAAATGGAATGGCATCCTTACAGGAAGCAGAGTGAGATGAATTGTACACCTATTTCTTTTTCAGCCTTCCTTTTAAAGCACAAAAAACACAAAAATGCTCGTGTTTGATTAACCCATTGAGTGACACCAGCACTTTGTGTTTCTCCTTAAGTTTCCAGCATCTGCAGTTACCTGTGTTTCCTTTTAAAGATTGTACCATTTAGTTTAGATTGGTTACTACAAGATCTACAAAATTGGACTACTATTCTCTACTATTGTACTCTATTACTCTTGTAATGAAGGTCAACTTACAAAGATATAAAGATCCATCTGAACATCAACATCTTCAATTATTCACCAAATAATACTCCACCTATCTATATATTTTCAACAAGACTGGGGAACGTCACATTATTCCATGTTATATTCCATTTTCCATTCCCTTCCCATTCAGTTTATCTCAATGAACTTCCACGAGGTGCTCACAACCTCTCTACTGCTACCTAGCTTTCTATCATCTGTAAACTTCAATTATTTGGACTAGATCGTTGTATCCAAATGATAAAAACTGAACAGTTGGTGCTTTGGCATAATCCCTGCAGCACCTTTCTGGTCATAGCCTTGCAACATAAAAATAACCCATTTATTTCTACTCTGTTTTTGCCTATTAAGCAATCCACAATCCATGCCAGTGTAGTACTTTCAGTACCAGCTGCTCAAATCTCCCTCAATAACCTCTTGTGTGGCATTGTATCTAAATACTTTTGAAAGTCAAAAACATCAGATCACCTGTCTTCATCTATTCTACTTGCTATAACCTAAAAAAATTCAGGCAGATTTGTCAAACATGATTTCCCTTTCATAAATGCATGTAGGCTCTGCCCAGTCCTATTATTATGTTCCAAGTATCCTGTTACTACTTCCATAATAATAGGGCACTTGGAAAGTCTACATCCATGCACAGCCCAAATTACTATTATTATTTATATTGCTAGCCATACATAAAATGCTCAAGAAAGAAATGCGCATGATCCCATAAATGTATTAACTTGGATTATGCCAGAAAATAATTTTCAAAGTAGGAGAATCTCACATGGCAATGACTCTGGATCAGGCTGTGTAACCTTTATCATGTTAAATTAAGGAACTAGTGTAAGCAGGTCTTTTGAATGGTGATAATAGTGTGAAAATAAATTGCATGCAGCTTCAGTGAGAGGAAGATCCTGGAAGTGGAACATATCATGGTGGAAATTTATAAATGAAATCAAAATCAAAGCACATCATTTCCATGCAAGTTTCATTTAAATATAATGGGAAAACACCATTCTTAAGCTGCAGTTTTACCTGAAATTTCCAGGAAATTAGGACTCAACATTTATAGAACGTATTGAGACTAAATTTAGGAATGTTTAAGTGTGAAACCAAACAAGGGGTCTTGGTGAAGTGATTTATGTGACTATATAAAGTTGTTGATTTCTCACACTGTTTTTGTTATTTTCCTTTTGATCTGCTAATTTTATTTTGGCTAGGTGGTGAAAACTGATTAATTTAGGATGACGATTTTGTACTTTTTGAATTTCCACTGGGATTTTCATGTGTTACATACACAATCAGCAGACACAATTGCCTTAGAGATTTTTTAGTGAAGTTGTCTAGACATCTGCAAATATCCAATTTCTGTGAACAACCAAGAAAAACTTCACTTTTCTGTCAGCTGGTTTCATTTAAAGTATCTTGGAGTCAAAGGGCACAGCATGACCTCATCAAATTAGCCCCTACTGAGAGAGGTGTTTAACACAAGTAAAAGGAAGTAATCTGGAGGACATTAAATGCAAATGTGATTTCCATGTGCAAACTTCAAACGCGCCAAAAGCCATAAATGGCTTCTGCACAAGGTGAACAAAGCAATCCTCGTGTTCTGCAAATCGATCCAAAATTCTGAGCGTTTTCTATCCCCCAAAGGGCTAGCCGAATTTGCATGCTATTCATGAGCAGGTCAGAAATCTCAACAAATAAGGATGGAAAACAATTACAGAAGAATGTACATCTGTACAACTGCTTAATATACAGTAATGTGGAATTCTAGATTGAATTTCAGGACTGCTAATTTAAATTCTATGGACTTGAACTATGAAACTGCTTTCAAAAGTTAAATATTGAGAGACAAATACAAATAAACTATCATCAGATTTCTTAAAGTTTACTATCTTCCAATGTGGAAAGCAATGGTATATTTTTGTTCAGATCAGTTTCTCCACTTTAGTCTTATGATATTTTTTATATATTCAGATTTTCTTTGCAGCAATCATGTTGTCTGAAAACTATAACCATCTTATCTGAAAAGATTTTCAATTAAATTAGGCTCTTAGAATTTTAACATACAAATGCTTACTGCACTCATAAGAAATTCCTTTGTTCAATATTTTAATGGAGCTATTAACCTATTTAAAACAGGTTAAAATAGGTTAACACCTTGTTAAATAGCAAATGAAGGAATTTCATGTGAACGCATTAAATATTTGTACACTAATATTTGAAGAGCCCAATCACAAGGCAATTCAACACCATTCTGAAAATTGATGATCATAAAAGGAGTTCCATCATTTAGGTTTTTGTGCTGGCAGATCAAATTACTTTTACTGTTACTAATATAAAAAAGTTAAGCCTAGAAAATAAATTTCTATTAAAAATAGAGATTGTACTGAACTGCTGTCAGATCCATTTTCTTGATGCATCAGTAACTGAGAAGGCTATGGTTTCACTTTTCTGCCCACCTGCAGTTTGACCCTATTTCCCAGGCTGTGTGTCCTGTAGGGACTGATGTGATTGGCTTGCTAATGCATTCATCAATGTAATTGACCTTTGATATGGCATAGAAGACAATGGGAATGGCACTGCACCATTGCAATTATTTTGAAAGATACCCTTACAAAAGGCATAACATATTTTAATTTAAGAAAAATTATTGCATGCTCTACCATTTTACAAAGGGCACACTCATGATAGCAAAAACATTACGAGTTCTGAAAGTACAAGTACTGAAGGCTATAATATTTATTTTCCGTTTGAAAAAAAATCCCTCAAATCAAAATACCAGGGATGTTTGTGAAACGGTTACTACATATTAACCACTAAACTTCCAAAATCTCACCCCTGGTGAAAACTTTCCATTTCGCGATATCATCTCTTCGTGGGATTTAGAATACGGTAAAAACATGATCTTTTTGAGCTGTTAATTCAAGTAGAACAGTTGAAAATGGAAGATTCCAATTTAGTTTTCAAAGAAGAGAATGGGATTAATTGGGTAGTTCTTTCAAAGCACAGGCTTGCACATGATGTTGAATTGTCTTTCTGTACCATTTGATTCCATGATTCTTTGATCTTTTGGTGCTTTTAAAAAAAATATTTCAGTGACATACACTATAGATCGCATCGTTCCATCGCAAGTAATGGGTAACCCTGAACAGAATCCGCACCCTCCATGCAAGAACAGCCCATCAGCTACATAAGTGGGGGATGACAGACAGCCCTGCTTGTGACTGCGGACATCCAGACCAGACCATCCCACACATTGTGAATGACTGCTCACTGAGGCTTTTCCCTGGGGGCATCAAAGCCATCCACCCAGTAACTGATGCTGTTCTGGCCTGGATGTCTACCCTTGATCTACAACTTTAGGCTGTGCACTCCATACACAAGAAGAGGACCATAGATAACCAAAATTGTGTCAGTCCCAGTTTGGTAGATACTCTTTATCTACCATAAAGATGCATTCTCAACTTTCAGGCAATGGCCCTTCCTGCTTAAGATAGAACCTATTTGGAATAAGGTTAAAATATCATACACATAGTCTGTAATTAATGTTAATTAGTATATATGATCTTCCAAGGCTGCAAAGATAATATCATGTCAAATATGTGTAACTGTTACTGTGAACCAATTCTACTGGTGTTGCACATGAAAGGAGAAGGACATTTTGTTGATGCATAAACAATGACATCTAATAGCATAAACATACATGTTTCAGACATGCTCCAAGTAATGGGGAATGCTTATGGAATGTTATCCCTTATTTCAATGTGTAATGAATCTCAATTCAAGAGTCTGGATTGAGAGTATGTAGGCTCAAAATAAGAAAGCACCCATTTAAGACTTAGCCGAGAAAGAATTCTGCCTCACAGAGAGTTCGGAACTCCTTGCCATGGATAACCGTGCGGATTGAGTCCTTGTATATATTTACAGATGAATCAGATATTATAAATTTCTGATCAGTAGTGGATATCAGAAGCAGATATGTCCAAAATGTGAACTTGAGGGATGTTGAATCACCCATGATTCTATGGCACAGTGGAGCTTGCTCAAGGGGCCAAATAATCTACTCCTCCCTACTTCTTATTGTCTTATTATTGAACAATAATTTTCATCGGCTTTTCATTTGATTCAATTGGTGGAATGAATGTCTTCCCGTTCTCACTTACTCCGATCTCTCCTGATTCTTGCCTATTTACTGAGAGAATACTAAATTAATTGAGACTTAATCTTGTTGACACAGGAAGTGATGAAGTATGACAGTTGATGAGCTATTTAGTAAATTGCATGACAACAAGACTGTGACTGAAAACACATTTGTTTACTACATATTTTTGCAAATAGCTTGCTCTTGCTCTAGTTCCACTTTAGTATCAATATAAATATTTCTGCACTGATTAATCCCTTTGGGGAGCAGATGTAACACAATAAATGAAATGGTGTTAAAAAACAGAAAAGCTGCTAGATCACATGGGAACCATTTCTGAACAGCTTATACATTTTTATGAAACTTTTTTTCTTCACTCGTTGCATTTTTCCTTGTGCTGGTGATGAAGTGGCCTGTTTCCAATACTACAGTATTATAGAATCAGCCACTAGGCAGTGCACTGAGTTAATTTTCCCATCAACTTCCACACCATCACCCATTATTGTACTTTCTCTAATAACTTGTAATGATGCACAGATGAGATTGGAAACTAACTCTAGATTTTTTAAACTAAATTATACTACAGCATAAGAAGTATTTTACATCCATTTTCAACCCAAATGTATATTGCAAAATGTGTATTGCTCTGATATGAGGCAAGTGGGTCACAGAAGAAATGCAAAATATATTCTTTCTCATTCTATCTTCTTGTATAATTCCAATCTCTTGGGGATATCTTGGACTATGCTTTAAAACTGTCATAGATCAAAAATGTCCCAGAGGCTTAATTAGCAAAACTATGTATAGAATGTGCTGCAATTATCTAATATTCCTTAATTCCTTGATCAAGAGTATTTATGTAACCCAACGTTTTGTCAATTACATCCTCAAGAGCAATGATAATATGGTAACAGAAACAAAATAATATATTTTTTTACATTGTAGAAAAAATTAACAGGAGACTTCTAAAAGAATTAGTAAGACTAATGAGAATTCACATTACTTAGGCAAAAGTTCAGTGAAGCAGTTTTTGATATCAATTGGAAAATTTATTCCATTTGTCCCAGAGTCTACTATAGATATCCTGAAATTCAATATGTTGATGAAAATTCAATTTATGTGCAGCAAATGATAGGATCAAATTGTTACAAGCATTCATAAATATTTGTAGAATAAAGCTAAAATAAATTGTACCTGAGTTGTAGACTCAACAGACAACCTGGTGGAACTACTATTACTTATGATAATTTGCAAGAAGATGCAAGCTTGTGTGCTTCTGGGATGGGAAAGGATTGAAACCTGAAACTACATAAACACTTTTTTTATAAATCAACGTCATGTAATGAAATCATGTCTGTGGAGTGTTTAATCTTACTATCGCTTTATTTCAATGCAGATCCCATAGACTGCAGTTCACTACTCTGATCCAAGAATTTGGTTTGCAGGATTTGCTGTACAAGTTGACAAGTCTGAGGTCTGAGAATGGATGGGGAGATGGCAAGCCTGAAGGAGGCCAAGAGGGAGGACAGACACGATGAAGGCAAGACATTCTGAAAATTACAGTCAGTCAGATAATCCAGCCCATTGCTGTAAAAGCCTGATACTATGGAATCCACAATTTCTGCAATAGGAACCTTATTCATAAAGCTGCAATGTTTTGGTAATTCCACTATGAGCGAGACTTAGAAAACATGCATGTATGAATACAAGACACTACGAATCAAGGACAATTTGTTCTCCCACCAAGGACTCATAGATTTTAATCACAGAACTCATAATACAATTGTGGAGAATAATCCTTTCTCCATCAAAAGGAATGGAATGTTCCTGACTATTTAAGAATTGAAAGAAATAATTTTCTTTGTTCGAGGGGCATTGAAACACACTGTTCACCTCAGCATTAATATCTCCAGTTTGCATGATGGCTAATCAGTCTGTGACAATGCCTAATTCATTATCTAAAAATAGCTGAAACATACAAGATGATTATTAGCATCTACGAGAAAGAGATACTTTCAGACAACAGAGATTATTTATCTCATCTAGCTCATACATCCCTGGAAATTCAATTCAAAAATTACTTAAATGATTTTGAGGATATATTTTTTAATTTATTTATTGTGGAGGGTGGTGCTCCCTGGAATCATTCACAAAGGTTTTGGGGCATATCAATAATGGGGAATGGAACACTTTCCATTTCAGACTCCATATTAGCTCAAGTATCTGTAGGTCTTATACTGCAAAGCTAAAAGCCTACAATGCTACTTTATTCAGTCAAAAAAATGATCAGACACTTCCTGCTATCAGTCATCCTCACAAGACCAATGGATACTTATAATTAAGTAATTCAATTAGTGTTTACAGAGGAACTTGCAATATATTTTCTTGGGAGTACCTGTGATTGGACATTCATGAATAACATGGTATTGACCACACAATGCTAAATTGGGAGTCATGCAAGTACTTATCATATGCTCAGGATCCCCTCCCAAACTTGCAGCAACAGTCCCTCATGGACTCCAAACTTCTGCATATCTTATTGACAATGACAAATAAATTGTATTGTATTGTAAACCCCATTGTCTCCAACAACATGTGGCACTGTGATTTCTGTACCTATGCACCCCATCTATTGCCAACCACAATATTCTGCTGGCCTCTTGTTGCACAGAAAACTTATTGTCTTGCGATTGGGCTATTGGCTCGATCACCCAAGACACTGTCTGGACTATGCTCACTATTTCTAAACATATTGGACACCTCAGCCGCAATCCCAATTCATGAAGATAGTGCCTACTACTGTAATTTTCTACTCATTTCTACATGATTTAGCCTTTATTCAATGCCTGCCTCTGCTTCCCTTATCTGATGTCCATTTGTTCTTTGACTAAAGGATCAATATTGAATTTAATTGAATTGAATACATTTTATTAGCCAAGTATGTATACATACAAGGAATTTGCCCTGGTGCTTTGTTCGCAATTAACAACACGATATGCAGGAAACAATTAAGAATAAAACATTATAATTTAAATATGTGAAGATTGAAATAAAATACCAGAGCAAAAGGAGTTTACAGACTTTTGGTTGCTGAGTAGAACTACAGCTCGTTGAAAAAAGCTGTTTTTATGTCTGGCTGTGGCGGCTTTGACAGTCTGGAGTCGCCTTCCAGAGGGAAGTGCTTCAAAGAGTTTGTGGCAAGGGTGAGAGGGGTCTGAAATGATTTTACCCACTCGTTTCCTGGCCCTTGCAGTGTACAGTTCGTCGATGGGGGAAAGGATTCAGCCAACAACCTTCTTGGCTGATCGAACGATTCACTGCAGACTTTGGATGTCATGCTTGGTGGCTGAACCAAACCATATCATGATTGACAAGGTGAGGACAGACTCCATGATGGCAGAATAAAACTGGACTATCATTGCCTGTGACAGATTGTGTTTTCCCAGCTTCTCCCTGGAGATGATGGTTCTAAGGAACTTAAATGACTCCACATATGTGACTGTGGTGTTGTTGATGGTGAGTGGAAGGAGGGGAGGGGGAGCTCTCCTAAAGTCCATAATCAATTCCACTGTCTTAAGAGCATTGAACTCCAGGTTGTGCAATGGCACCAGGACACCAGATGTGTCACTTCCTGTCTGTGGGCAGATTCCTCCCCATCCTGGATCAGTCCAATCAGGGTTGTGTCATCCGCAAACTTGAGAAGCTTGACAGAGAAGTCAGTGGAGGTGCAGTCATTGGTGCTGAGAGAGTAGAGGAGAGGGGAGAGTACGCAGCCTTGTGGTGCTCCTATGCTGAGGGTCAGCGGGTCTGAGATGTGCTTTCACAGACTCACATGCTGCTTCCTGTCTGTCAGGAAGTTGGTGATCCACTGACAGAGAGGTTCTGGCACAGTCAACTGGATGAGTTTGGAGTGTAGCAGCTCTGGCACAATGGTGTTGAATGCAGAGCTAAAATCCACAAACACAATCCTTGCATAGGTCCCCTGGCGGTCTAGGTGCTGGAGGATGAAGTGCAGGCCTAGGTTGACTGCATCACCCACTGATCTATTGGCCTGGTATGCAAACTGCAGGGGGTCCAGCAGGGGGTTTGTGATATTTTTAAGATGGGCCAGCACAAGTCTTTCAAGGTCTTGATGATTACAGATGTCAGTGCAACAGGCCTGTAGTCATTAACACCAGTAATCCTTGGCTTTTTGAGCACAGGAATAATAGTGGAGACTTTGAAGAAGGCAGGGACAGTGTAGGTTTGCAGGGACTGGTTGAAATTGTCTGTGTAAACTGGTGCCAGTTGTTCGACACAGAGCTTGAAGGTAGAGGGGGAAACATTGTCTGGTCCTGGAGATCAAATATTGGTCAGGTTAATAGGATGAACTTCTAACTCTGCTTCAAAATCATCTCTTAGAATCGCGTCAATCCATTGAGGAGGAATTTGGAACTATTGTGTAATGTCCCATCCAAAAGGCTACCCTCCAACAATATAACACTTCCCCCCAACTCCCAGCCTGTAATTTTTCCTTGATTCACCGGGTGGTGCCAGCCATGGCTGCCTCGCCAACAGTCTGGTTGTCCTTTCCTTCTTTGTGTCTGTTTTGTATGTGTTAAATGTATGTTTTTTTGTGTTCCTCAGCTTGTTTTATGTGGGGGATGGGGGCTTGGAAGTTGGGGGGGGGAAAATTTTTCTAATCTCTTATCTCCACGGAGATGCGATTTTTTCCATATCGTATCTCCGTCCGCACTGTGGCCTAACATCGTGGAGTTGACAGCCTTGGCTGGAGATCGACCGGGAGCTCCATTGCGGGAGCCTACAGGACATTAACATCGCGGAGCCCGTTGTCTGCTGGTTAGAGACGGGCATCAGGGACTCCAAGCCACAGGGGTTTCAACCGCCCCAACGCGGCAGTCGTTCGATCGTCCTGATGCGGGGGGGCTTCGACCGCCGGCTGCGGGGCTTCGATCGCCCCGACTGCAGATGGTTCGACTGCCCCGACCACGAGAGAATAAAGAGGAAGGAGATTGGACTTTATTGCCTTCCATCACAATGAGGAACGTGGGGAATCCGCTGTGGTGGTTGTTTATGGTAACTTTTATGCAGTTGTGTGTCTTGTTGCTTTTTATTTTAGTATGGCTGCATGGTAATTTGAACTTCACTGTACATTCATTGATACATGTGTCAATAAATTGACCATGAAACCTTGGATTTATACCACAACTGTTGAACTTAGAGAAAATAGTGCCATCAACAAAGCCAATAGCCCAAGCGCAAGACAGAATCACTGGGCAACTTATACTTACAAATATTAATTAAATTAAATTTGATTAATTAAAATCTTGCTTTATATACTTTTTAGTGAATTGTGGATATTATATTTGATAAATCATTATCTTTTAATTTAATGGCAAATCAGACGAATTGCATTCTCCTTTGAGCACAATCCTGTTTTTGAGGTCCGCACTATAACAGCATTGTCTTCAGAGCTTCAGAATGACGATGTTATTTTGCACTATTGCTCTCTAATATAAGTTCCTCAATATTGCCGTGTCCCTGGAGAGCAAATTCTAAGTGCCAATTATTTCAGTCACACTAATCAATCATATCTCAAATATTCAAGCAGATATAACAGCTTTTAAGACAGATGATGGGCTGATATGACAAATTTTGAATAAAGAGCATTTAAATAAGCAGCTTGAAGAATTGCACCTACCAAAACCACACTTAGTTTCGTTATGATAGCAGGAGGCCTACTCTCATCAAAAGGTTGCCTCATTTTCCACTCCGTGTTAAAACAGGTTTCCCTCAACTCAGCAGAGGCCTCTGTTACTGTCTCCTTCCCAATTCTGAAATCTTCACTAACTCAGTTACATACAAGGATATTTTGAATAAATTACAAGGACTTAACCAAGAAACAGCTGAAAGCACAAGTCAATGCTTGCCCATAAACAACTAACTTCTTTGTGGTGAAGTTCCCAGAGGACCATATTACATTTTCACACAGTAAGGTGTGATCTGCAGTATAGAATTAAGCACGCCAACAAAATAGCAGCTGTTGTCGACATGCAAACTTGCTGTGCTTGTTTCTTAAGGCTTCCAGATAAATACAAGGCATCATAACACAATTCAAGATCATTTCAACAAATATTTCAATATTCGTTTTCATTTTCTTTCATCTGAGGTTTTATTGTAAGATATACGCTAGTATCAGATAAACTGAGCATAAAGCAGCATGACTATGGGGAATTGATTGATACAGCCAAAGTGAGACAGCAATATGACTCTTAATGGCTCCAGGTGCAGGAACATTTTCTTCCCATCTGTTATCAGGCCACTGAACGGTCCTCTCATTAGCTAGAGTGCGGTCCTGATCTCCCATCTACCTCATTGGAGACCATTAAACTACCTTTAATTGGACTTCAATGTTACATCTTGCATTAAATGCTGTACCGTTTATCCTTTATCTGTGCGCTGTGGACGGCTTCTCCACAGATGCAGCCTGACTATTTGAGTATATCCAGGCTATTCTGTCATTTCAAATATCCAGAATCCGCAATACTTAGAATTTAATTTTTTTAATGCAATTGTTATAAAGTTTTGAACATATAATTCCAGAAGAGTTAGAATAACTTACCTGCTTTTGTCCTCTATCTCTCCCTTAACAGGTAAGGATCCTCTCTGTGTTTGACAATATATATTCTGCCAGCTACAAATAATTGTATACATGATTCCAAAATGATTTTTTCTCTGCTCCTGATTTTTTTTTAGAATTATGCTACAAACTGCTTTATACCTTAACAGTCAGAGCTTGGTTTACCATCTAATCCAAAAAGTAAGGTCTTGAGCAATATAGCAATCGCTCTGTACATAATCTACATGTTCTCTGCTTCATCGACAAGATTGCCACCTCTGAGCAAACTAAAAGAAAAGGAGTGGATAGGAAAATAAATCAACTTAAATAACAAAGGAGGTAATTGAGAAATGTTGCAGTTCAAAACTAATATAGATGAAAGATGTTTTCATTCCGGTTTCGTAACCTTTAAGTATACTATCACAGTCTTTAAATTCAACACAAAGACATACGTGGTTGGTCAATTATTATGCCTCCAGCCTTCCTACAATGAAACTTGGTAAGTGACTACTTGAAGGCATAAGATGGAGATTATGTTAACTTTAATAATACCCATTCCTCTCTCTTGGGAAAGTATTTTTCTTGGCATTCATCTCAAAATCTGAAATATGCTATATCGCCCAGAAAACCGATTCTCAACCAAATTAAACTATTTCCAGCTTTTTAAAAAAAAATCTCTTATTTCAGAAATGTTCCCTGGGCATGGTGAAATTAATAAAAGTACAAACATAGATGGCAGTTTTTTGGATAACCCAATGTACAATTTGAAATATATTAAAGGAATTGGCTTATTTTACAACATAACAGGGTTGGTCCTTTTCAATTTTATGTACAAATGTTGCCACAGTTAGTTTGTTACCTAGATCTATTTTAACCCTTCTTCATGTTGTTATTCAAATTTTTGAAAGACTCATTAAGTTTATAAGATTGGCAAGATCATATTGAAATATCAAAGTATGGCAGCAAATATCTCGCAGAGTTTTTAGACAATGCTGAAAGTAAATGTAAATTATAAAATGTAGAAAACTCAGAATGATGTTCATTTTCTTAAATTAATTCTTAAAATGAATATCTGAAATATTTGAAAAAGTCCAAGAGGACAATGCAATTAAAAGTTTCTCAGTGCGACAACAACTTTATTCATGATTGGACCAGTCCTTGTCAGCTTGGGAGTAAACAGACTGCGTTCTGAAAAACGTCAAACGTCCAGTTTATATCAACAATTAATATCTCATTTACCAAAGAAGCATAAATCATTTTTTAAGTAACAAGCTAACACCGCCATTAATTACCGTATAGTTTCTGATGAGAGTCAACAGAAAAATCACAATATATTCGGAAACATTTTGGAAAACAATGGAGTCTCAATGACCAATACTGAATAACTATAAATATTGTAACAGCAATTAGTTCTGTGCAAATTGTTTGAGCCAAAGGTCTCTACTTTATTTAGATAAATATATATGTATGTTCAATATGGTTACTACTAATCTATGATTCAGATATGGGTTAAAAATAACTGATGCAAAGATTTTTCTCTATCATGCCTGGAGGAGGGTACAATCATCTTCCCACTGATGATTTGCTTGCCTAATGCCTGATGGTCAACCATGGAAAGATGTGTAAGAAAATAGCAAAGTATGAATGAGGTTGGAATTGGTTTAGAACTTGCACCTTTAAGGGCCTGTCCCACTTGCGCGTCGTTTACGTGACAGGCCAGTTGTGACCGTCGCGCGAAAATCATCTAGCCGTACGACAGTCGCGCGCCAAGTGCTCTTGAGGGCCCTACTTCTTTTGGGAGCTATTTGTGATGTCGTTCGTACTTAGTCCGATCTCCGTGGCAAGTATTTTCCCAGTGAAAATGTTTCAAAACAACTCGCGTTTTATACCCGGTTGGTCACGTGGTGCGGCGCTCAAATGACGCACAAATGGCGCGCCGACCGCATACGGGCGGCGCATGGTTACAGATGTTGACGCACGGTGACGCATAATAAATAAGCATAGGCAATGTTCGTGCATCACCGTGTGTAACCATGCGTGACCACACTCTACACGTACGCCATCAGTACGTCAGCATGCGGAAGGGATAAGTCACGCAGGTAGCGAGCGAGGATTTTGAGCATTCCAAAATCCTGGGGCGCCGCGCATTACCGCGCATCACTGCATACGCCACCATGCCTCACGACGCGCCAACCAATTTTACGATGTCACGTAAATGACGCGCAAATGACACCCAAGTGGGACAGGCCCTTTACTTTTCTGTCTGCTTAGTGTAGAGGGACGTGCAATGACCTGGATGGGTAGTAGGAGTAGACAGTCTTGAGCTTGTTTAAGAAAGAACTGCAGATGCTGGATCTAAGGTAGACAAAAATGCTGGAGAAACTCAGCGGGTGAGGCAGCATCTATGGAGCGAAGGAATAGGTGACGTTTCGGGTCATGACCCTTCTTCAGACTTGAGCTTGTGCTTGGGCTTGTGATATTTTCACTTGATCACTAGTGGAGGAAAAGATAGCATTGCACAGTTGATTAATAAATCCGATCTAAATAATTTCAACTATGCTCAGGGGCCTCAAACAGTATCAGTCCCAATTTATTTTGCATACCACAATTTTGAGTTTGCAGTTTAGCTTCAGTGAACTTGGCTTTCAAGTAGAATTTGAACCCAAAATAAGCCAAATACATATTTCTATCTATTTTTTAAACAGTATATTAATCTTCTCTCATAATTCGAATTGGCAAGTCTGGGCAAATAACTGTCATATTTATTAACCCGCTCACCATTGTTTCCTGTCACTCTACCTGATTCAGAGTCTTCTGTTCATTCAGCTGTTGTTGCAAGCTTTCCTTATGTTGATTTCCGAGGGCTAACTCTATTGCAATTTCTGCCATTGACTGCTGAAACATCTCCTGTTTTTCTGCAAACTAAAGATATAGTGGTTAACATCAACAAACAAGATTTAAGGGATGCTGTTTGAAATACTGTGAAATACAGGTATTACACTCTTGTAACTTTTCTGCTTAATATACAAGCACAGATGTCCTTCCATATAAAGATTAAACATAAGCATTTCTAATTAGCTTTTACTTTCTCTGAGAGCATAAAAAAGTTCACCTACCATGCTACACTCCCTTAAATTAACACATCTGTCCTGAATTTGTAAACACTTCACTGGCTTCATGGTGCATAGTTCTTATTTATAAATTGAATATAAATTTATTACTATAATGGTATTTTTATTGACTCAATTAATCACTAGGAGTGCTATTCGAGTTCAGTTTTAAGAATATTTTCACAAATTAGTTGTAGACCTCCCAATCCACAAATTCTGGTTTCAGAGAGTTAGAACTACACTCTGGAGATTAATCTTAACAAGGCACAGATTTATGTAGAGAGAGCACAACATATTAAAACATTGCTGAAAGGAAACTAAAGCAATCACATCCTCCTCCTGTTATACAGCACTATACCTGGTAAGAACATGTACAAACTGGTACTGTCAAATCAGCACAACATTTTAAAGGGATACATCTCAAATTTCAAAAAAAAAGTGCCCCTCAAGGTTAAACATAAAAATATCAAACTGCTTACTTCTTTGTTTATAGTTTGCATTTCGAGTTCCTCATCACAATAAGTTGGATCAGTTCGGTTATTCTGGAACATTTTGGAAGCCAGCCAAGTCTTATGACTTTCTAAGTATAAATCAAAATCTGTGGAAAAACACCAATTAAAAACATCAGATTATCATTGGTATGATGAACAAACTCAAAATAACTTGGAACAATGTCAATGTAATTGGTGAAAGGGAGGCCATTTTTTGGAATGCGTCCAGGTCCAGTTCAGAGTTCAGCATAATTTTAGTCCCACAAGGAAAAAGGCATTGATTAATGTGCAGTGACTCCAATGAAGGGTGGAGATAATTGAGAAATTGTAACAAGAACACAGTTTCACTGTAAGAATGCATTTTTTCCTGGACTTAAGAGGTGAGACTTTATAATTACATTATAAATTGCCAATCTTAATTGTAAAATTGTGAAGATGATAATCAAGGCTCCTGAAATTGTCAAATGAAAAATATGATAAAAATCAGCAAATAAGCAAATTGGTTCATTTACTATTGGCCAGGAAAACTGAACTGAAAATTATGCTAGATTTCTACTATAACGCCGACAGAAGAATGCTCAATGATAAATAGGATTGAGGGATTCCCTAAACTGGAACTGGATTGGACGCAAGCATTTCTACTGCACTAATTGCAATGAAAACTGATATGAGTCTCACTGACTGCTACAGGCATGGACGTAGACTTCATTGCACAATTCAGCCAACCTGGATTTAAAAAAAACATTTTTTTAAATCAATATCAAACAGATTTTCCCTATTTTTTAAAAAGTTGATTGGACCATTGTATTGGTGGTGGCTCCAGAGTAAGTGACATGCAACTTTGATATATACCACATGGATAGAGGAATGACTGGCGCATACCAAAAAAAATATTTCTAGTCAACACATTTGCCTAAAAAAGAAATGTTGTCTGCAAGTTCTTGTTGGGTGAAAGCTGAGGAGCCCCTATTAGGAGTAATCCCAGAAAGCACTGGATTATGAAACTAAATTCAGAATATATGTCGAAGATGGACTGAAGAAGGTTCCCAATCGAAAGGTTAGCCATCTTCTTTCTCCAGAGATGCTGCCTGAGTTACTCCAGCACTTTGTGACTAAAATGAGAATATGTTCACACGAGGTACTACAAATACAAATTTACAAAAAAAAAGACACAAAGTGCTGGATTAACTCAGCAGGTCAGGTAGCATCCCTGGAAGACATGGATAGTGATGTTTTGGGTCAGGATTAGCCTGAAATTGGGTTCGGACCTGAAATATGACCTATCCATGTCTTCCAGAGATGCTGCCTGAACTGCCAAGTTATTCCATCATTTTTTTGTCAAATTCAGAAAATGCACTGGTGCTAAATGGAACTTAACAACAATTTTGATTCCTCAGAAAAACATGATTTTAAATTGAAGTGGAAAATTTGTTAGAAATAGAAACGTTCAACACACAGGCTAACAGACCTTCAAAGACACTGTTCTGCACTCTCAAAACTTGATGCTCAAGTAGTTCTGTAGCGTCAATACATGAGACTAAATGGGCCTGTAAGAGAACAACAAGACAAAATATAATACAAATGTTTGAAAAGTGTTGGAAGAAGTGTCAAGTGACCACCTGGAAGTCAATTGATGATAAATAGGGAACATTCCACCATTGACAATGTACGACAAACACGGTCACTGTTGCAGACAACAATGATTTATAATCCTTACAAGTTATTTTGAAACCAATAACTTCTAGAAACGGAGGTTTTATGATGAACTCCATAAATTTCCTCACTATATTTGGTCTAGGGTCATTATATTCCCCATTCTATTGATAGGAGATGATCAATGCGATTTCTTTAAATGTACATTA